>NC_090923.1:580189615-580414615 GCF_040938575.1 Ambystoma mexicanum
AGGGTGAGATGATTGAGAGTGCAAGAGATCAGAGTTTTTCACGTCTTCAGTGACAAAAATCACTGAAGACGTGGTTGTTTGACAAATACTGATCAACTAGGCCCCCGCACCTCCACCTCCCAACGCAGATTCATAACCTTGACCTTATGTCTACCTTTGTACCTTGCAGAACCCCATCTGGAACTACTTTGTTTTTTGTCTTTTTTTCTTAAGGGCCACTTGCCCTACTGTTTATCAAACTGTCACTGTAACATTGTATAAGAATTATGATGCGCTGTCTCTAACCTCGCCGTGATACCTTAGGGTCTGGGCATGTAACAAATGAAATATATAAATACATAGAGTAACGGAGATGTTTAGAAGAAAGAAGTGCATCATCATATAGAATATGATATGATATAGATCTATGTGATTATTGCGACGGCCCAAAATGCTGACTTATATTCTATACTCCCCCACATATATATGTGGTGTAAGGGGGGTATAAAAAAAAGTCTTCATTTTCGGACGTCGTAATTAACGATTACTATGATATGATATGATATGATATGATATGATATGGCATTTATAACGCACCTATACACAAGTGATATGGTAAGAAGAGAAGGACACACCATGGGACATAGATCGAGATCTATGCCAGTGACGCTCCAAGCAACTGAGAGCCCTTTGCATAGAGCGAAGGTAAGTAGTAAGCCATGGCTGGTAAGGTTTACGAGAAGAAAGACATCTAGAGAGAGGATATAATGTATCATGAGAGGTAGAAGGGGAATTGGAGAAAGCTGAAGCAGCATCATCCATTGGGAGAGTTAAAAAGTAGAATTGGATCGAAGAGTGGCAATACAGGAAGATACAAAGAGAGAGAGGTATTGAACGTACAAAGATTGCAAGTGTCAATAAAAGGAGGGTAAATAGAGAAGAAGAGCAAATGATGAACAGAGGATTAAACAGTATAGATAGAAACATCTGAGGTAGACACAGAAGAAGGAAAAATAGGATCCAAAGAAGATTCAGAGAAGGGGGAGTAGAGAGGCGAGAGAGACAATAAGAGACAATAATAGCAAGAAATTGAGAGGAGGCTTGGATAGAAGAGAGACATAAATTAAAGTCACCCAGTAGTAAAAAAGAATTAGAGCAAGGCAGGATGACACTAAGTGAAGCATCAATGTCATCGCGGAAAGTAGAAATCGGACAAAGAGGAGGATAAATCAAAAGAAAGGTTTCTGCACAGGACTTACAAAGAGTGGAAAGAAAGTTTTCAAAGGAAGAAAAGGTAGAGCAGAATTAGTCTACATCGTGGAATAAGGCCAGTAAAGAATACCAGTGCTTCCCTATGTTTGTCTCAGAGGCACCATCGATGAGTTGGGTCACTTCACCCCCACTACTAGTGCATACTTGTGTTGGTAGTGGTAGAATTCAAAATATGCTGATATTTGGACAGAACATGTGAGACAGAGCGATGACGATCGCAGGCACATATTGCGTACAATGCCTGATCAGTTGGTGTGAGTTGGATGACAAAATAGTTGTGAGCGCCATAGAGAAGGACAGACTCCTGCCACACACTACCCACTTCTACATGGCTGGGCAAGAGGGTAGTAAAAGGGGGGGGACACAGTGCACTGGGACAGTTCAGTCAAATACGTCAGTGGCTCAGCTGGTTGGTGGAGTCAAGTAAACAGATGCAGAACCTCCAGTTTGTGAGCTGGGTGTTAGGACTCAGAGAGTGGCATTGATGGTTGTAGAGTCAAATACACAGAGGCAGAATCTAGCTGAATAGAGCATTGGTGTTAACCAGACTGAAGAAGAAGTCAAGAACGTAACACTATGCAGAACATGCTTTGTGGTTTTGCAGATTGGTAGAGCCAAATTAATTGAGGCAGACATTCCAGTTTGTGGGTGCATTACTATGATTCAAAGCATGGCTTAAATGTTAGGTAGTTCAATATAGATTGGGGGTAAAGGAAAAGCCAAAGTTGTACGTTTGCAATACACTCTGCCAATAACGTCAGAGTCAAAGTCTCCAACACCTTTCACCATGTGCTCCATCCATGTCAATGTAGCTTGCATGCACAGAAATCTTCATGAGCTGAGGAATATATTTTGTGGGCTTCCAAGCAATGGGGATGTTGTAGCGGTGCAGGATGATGGGCCAAATGTGCTCATTGGGAAGGGAAGCTACACTGTCCCTCTTTTCCTATGCCAAATATGTGGATTATCCTACCTCATGTGGGCCCACATGGAAGAAGTGACCACATTTGTATCCAGTTCGCTGGCAAAACACTGTTCTTGCATTTATACCAGGTGGCAAGATGACCTTGTGTCTTTTCCGCCATAAAATGACTCCACACCCCTGACATTTTGGGAAGACTGTGGTGTGTCCATAGCTCTCCTTCATCTAGGTGTCTGTGTGGTTGACTTTTCAGTGGATTCTTTTAACTCAATATATGTGGCATCATCTAAGTAGACATGTGTGTGTCGCAGTCTTGATAAAGGGATGGCGCATAATCTTTGTCATTGTCTCAATTATCATCTATTTCAAAGGAAGTCAGAGGTTGGGAATATTCAGGTATCACTTTCGTTTTTCATCTACTGATTGATCTCTTTGTTACGGAGGTGGTGTAATGTCTTCTCCCAGTTGTGGCTGAGTTGTGTGCCTCCTCCACCCCTCATCCTGAACTTCATCCTGACCTTCATTGTTTGGCTCCTAATACATGTGCAAAGGCACTGCTTGCATGAAAACATTTCTTGCAGCTTCAGCAGAATCTTTTAAGACCCATTCTTTGCAGAGAAACAAATTCACTGGCTTAGTCGGCACAGAGACCCGCATCCTGTCTAGGCTTCTCCAATGCAAACTAGTAATGCTGTGTCAGTGAACCCCCCCCCCCGCCCCAACAAATCTATTCTTACACTGAACCTTTCCCCACCTCCTACAATGTTCTGGTCCTGCACTGGATTCAGACATTATTATTTAATTCAGCACTTCTATTCAAGTAATGCATGTGGGATTCTAAGTGCTTTGGCCTTCACCTGTGCCTTGTAAATACAAGTAGATTTCTAAGTGTTTACCCTTCTCTTAAAACTTCTAAATGCATGTGGGGTATTGATTGCTTTGTCCTTCTCCTCTGCCTACAAACTGCATGTGTGGTTCTCGATACTTTGTACATATCCTACAACTAGTAAATGTGCCTGGGGTTCTCAGTACTTTCACTTTGCCTATTAAATGCATGGGGCTGTCAATGTTGTGGCCTACTCCTGCACCTACTAATAAGATGTGGGCTTCTTAATGCTTTAGTTTTCTCCTATGCCTACAAAAGGCATGTGGGTTGTACTCCTCTTCTTCGTCCCACAATTCACACCTCCCACCTGCCCAGAAATCATATGCCCTAAATCCATGTCCCCAAAAACAAATTCTACTCTAGCCTGCAATATCTTAGCTGCAATCCTTTTCCCTAAGAAGCTTTGTTCCTTCCTCTTCAAGTGCCAACCACTGACCTGCCTTAGTGTCAGCATGCCCGCCTTTACACAGACATAAGAACAAATCCAGTACAACCTTGTGTCTCAAACCTCAGGAAAAACCTGTAAAGTACGACCTCATTGAATCCCTGGACATTGTACAGGTTTGAGTTTTGCATATACCATCCTGCCCATGCATATTTATGTTCAATTGCTGACAAGTCACAGTAAAGGAGAAAAAGAATGTTCTCTTGCAGGTATGTAGTTCTCTCAGGCCTTCCTTATACGCTGCTTTCAATGCTGATCCAAGGCAACAACACTATGGGTGGAAAAGGGACACAATGGGCATATGCTGATAAATGTATAGCAACTAAAACATGAATAACTAGTGCTTTGTTTTTGTAGTCTCTCAGATACTACTCAGAATCCCTCTTGGAATATATCCCGTATTTGATAGCTACCCATGCATCTATGATTTTTCCGAAAAATAAAAAGAACATTGAAAGATGCCCTCAAGACTAGATCACTTTGAGCGATGCTCTTCCAGTTCTCTGAACAGTAACATTTATGGGAATCAGAGGAGAAGGTCACAGGCAGATGAATGGAGCATTCATACCTGTAGTACCGGGAAGGAAATGACCTCATGAAGGAAATAACCTCATGATTCGCAAATCAAGAAAGCCATGATGGTCTTCTCACATTCAATTTGTTTACAACTTGGGCTTTCCATTGTTACTAGCTGAATAATGTTTAACTCACTTTAACATTTGTGATGTGAGATTTGTTTGGAAGTTATTTGTGGAAACATAAGAAAGAAGCCCGAAACTGGCTTCACCACTTGGCTAGGTTATGATCTTGGGTTGGACTTTCTTTGTAGACCTCCATCTTGGTTGCTACAATCGGTGAATTTGTGCCAAAATCAGTTATTAAGACAGAAGACTGATGATTGAATGATTCCCCTGAACAGAATGTGGACACTCCATTTTTGAGGCTCTGTGATCCAATATGGAATAACTGGCCTCCAGAACCAGTGGGGCGGGGGCAAACTACATAGAGCAACAGGGATCCCATCCAACCTGCACCCACAAATGCATGGATCTCAGAAGCAGTATAGGCTGCGGACAAAGGCAGCAGTGAGTCGGCAACACCCATGCCAACAAAAGAGAAAGACTTTCAAACAGACACAGAATTTCTCACTGACATGTTCGAGCCAATCACTGCAGTGATATGCTGCTCGGTTCCTGCTGCTGGAAGGAGCATTAAGCAAACTCAATTTAGTGTCAAATTAGTGTCATTAATATTCAGTGGAGAGTTAGCCTAAAGGGTCAAGTGCTGGTCGTGCATCCAGGAGAACCGAGCTTAACTAATCATTAATTGAAACTATTTGGTCATAAACCAAACATTTAAAGTGAAGCCAAGTCCCACTCGCTGACAAAATTGGGAGTGCTTGGAAGCGGCACTAACAGACACCATGAAGAGGTAGAAGGGTGTTTATTTTGATCCATAGGAAGTATACTTGGTCCATATTAGATAGAGATATTGGTGTGGGTGCTATGATTCATAATGACAGTATACATCAAAACAGCTGCATATTTATGTCCTGGGCAAGCAGGTGTCCCACCTGGAGCACGCACGAAACTGCTTGCCACAGCTACTACAAGTGTTAAAATGACATCTCTTTCTATTTAGAAGAAAGACTTGAAATTCTCCCTCTCAGATATTCGAAATTGCAGTGGAGCACATCACAAACAGGCCATGGGTCATTGTTGTAGCCAGTCTTGCATTTATGACCTTTATCTGGGGATCCTCGGCTCACTAATATTTCGGAATGGCAAGTTGGTGAATGGATTTGTAAATGACACAAACGAGTGTTTGACCAGATTTGCACAGATGCACAGAATTAAGCAACCAGTGACCAACATACAGTCATAAAGATACACCAACACCCAATTATCCTTCCACACAGTAACATCAATCTGTCTTTTTTCACCAATCCCCACAAATAAACACACACATATCCACCCATTCACATTCATTCACACAATGGACCTCATTACAGGTTTGCCGGTATCCCGCCGGCAATTCCGACGGGATAACGGCAAACTGCCCCTACTATTTCCGCACCTCGAGTGTTGATAAATATCTGATCTATTATAGTTATCCTAAAAAGACCTGACACTAGGTGTGCACAGTGGCAATCTCTTCCACCTCCTGATATGCCAGAATTACTGGGATTTTACAGGCGGTGTAAAGGGTGGTAAATCCCATGCCATCGGGTCCCATAGGACCCCATGGAGGGTATTGACGGAATTACGATCACTGGTAATGCTGGTGCCAGTAATTCTGGCATTTGTTTGCCAGTAGGGCCCTGATTTACCTCCAGCTCTTGGCTAGAAATAAATCAGTGCCCCCTCCGGGAAACTTGTGTTATACCAGTCCAGTAAAATTGCTGGTGCCGCAATTACTGGCACTTTTGCTTGATTGGCACAACTGAATGAGGCCCAAAATGGCAGCCAGAATCAATCTAAACAATTACCCCTCATCAACCCATCCATCCAGTCTCTATCCGCACATTCAAACTCATCCAGCCACATTTCTCATCCATTAACAAAAATTAGTACACAGCGGGGGCGTGGCTAATGTGTGCAGGCTGATAAGGAGACTCTGAATGGGGACTTTATCACATGGTAAACCCCTCTCCAAACTTCCTCTGAGCAGGAGGACCGCCATCTTCTCCCGCTCGGTGCTCTGCTAAGTGCTCCCGTGTGCCACATCTCCACACCCCCCACACTCCAGGCCCCTTTTTAATATATTTCCCTCCTCTCACCCCCACTCCAATTACCTTCTGTTGCTGGTTTCTCGCCTGCGCCAGGAACAGCGGTTTTCCTAATGCGCCCCGCCAGCTCTACGAATCGCCACCATGGAAAGGGAGAGAAGGGACTATGTGTAACATGCTATGCTCCAGCTAGATTGTTATCAGGATGTGACTTTTGCACTAAAAGGTATTGATGTCACATCTGAGAACAGTACCAGTGTTAACGGTTCTTAAAGGATGTTATTTTTGTCTTTGGGCTTTTGTATAGCGCTGAAGTTTTGTTGTTTTTTTTCAAATTTTTTTTTATGCTCCTTCTGTCAATAACATTCACCATAATTTCATGTGTACAACAATTGGTTCAAGTTTCTCTTTGCCAGATTAATTTGAATTGTATGCAATAAATGTGAATTTGATACACATTTCGGAGACACAGTGATGTCTGTCTTGTTCCAATAAGATACAGGACAAGCACCAGGACTTGCAAGACGTGTAAAGTAACATGGAATGTTGGTTTCGGACTATAATTCTCAGCACTTTTGAAGTGATGAATTTCCTGTAGAAAGGTCTTCTTTTTAATTAATTTATATTATGATAAACTCTGCTGAAGATTTTGCATCTTAGTTTGTCATCACATGTTTGCATCTTGCTCCATATTTGTTCCAGGTTTATCCTGGACATGCCAGTTATGACCCCTTTTACACATCAGGACTAAGCAGGCAGATCACATCCATGGTTAATGCTAGGTCTTTCTCTATGATGAGTAGAAGCAACTCAGGAAAGCTCGACAGAGATATAAGGATGGACAACAATCCAATGTTTCTTCAAAGGTATGCCTTGTCATTAATTGCCTGGGTCTGATATGTATTATGATTCTGTGGTCAATCATATGGTTGTTGACTATGGATGCCTGACTATCACATTAATTCAAGAGCAGTTTGCAATCTGGAGATGTCTGGTACAGTTGAGGGCAAAGATAATGTTGAAGATGATGTGAAGGGCATGGCCAGCTCTGTGGGTGGGCTTAGTTGTTCAACATTACGGGAAATTAATGATATAGATTTGATATCTGGGTAGCTCAGCTACAGGTTTTGATCTCACATTATAAGTAATCTATTAGTGTTGGCCTGGAGCGTGGTGATCAGTTCTCACTACTTGGTTAGAATGACAGAGCTGGTTCCTTGATGATGTTACACTATATTAATAGTAATGGTTGTGTTACAGTTAAAGTATTGTTTGTAAATAGTCTTTTTGACTGAGAGCAAATGTCCCACAGGAAGTGCAATAATATCATGGTTAGTGGGAAAATCAATTTGACTCCTCAGCCTTTTCTCCCTGACCGAACATCAATAAGTATTTTTTTTTAACGACTAAAGTGTTTGCCTAAATAGTATAACTGTCAATGAGTCTTGCTTAGACCAAAGCTGTTGATCCCAAATTCTACCATCATCTGGGCTACATTGGTTTAATGGCAGAGCTGCAGTTCTGAATCCAAAATGTTGTTTTTTATTGGTATATTCCATATTAATATTGTTGTGGGCAAAATGGGGATATAGGAGTATTTGCATGGGTTAGTTACAGGTGTCAAAAATCCTTTTCCTTCGTTTTAGTGTTTGATGGTAAGACTATATCATATCGTAACAGATATTGGGCCTCATCACGAGTTGGGCGGTATCCCGGCGCTAATAGGTTGTTTACTATGGATGGAAAGATGTGAAGAGTAATACATATTTTTCAAGCACAAGGTATCAGGGAACAAACAAGCACTAATCCTACGAGAAGGTGTTGGCAAGACCTCCTCGATGCCGCGCCAGTGGATTCAAAACCCTAGTGCTCAAACATCTCTACTTATGCCATGTTTACTCCCAAGATGGTGGGAATAAGCTCATTGATTTTGCAGTAAAAATCTAGGATTTATAAGGGGTTGAACGAATGTTGGTATTACGACTGGAACAGAGATGCTCCATTTAGGCGAAGTGAAACCGAATAGAAGACTAATGCGAGCGGTGTTCTTATGTGGAAGACATCACATGCAATGTAAATGTTATCCCTAATTAACGTATACATCAGTGCAGTCTTTGTAGTGCTTCACGAAAGTACATTTCTATTGAACCGCAATTAAAAGCATTTTTCCGTTTATTTATTAAGATTCAAATGACGCAAAAGAAATGTATCCATGAATGAATTTTGCGAGCTTCCTTTGTGTGCCATTGATATAATGTAGCTCATTGTAGGTACCAACAGTGAATATATAGAATAATACCTAATTGGAATTCTATCTGTTGGCACACATCATTCTCATTGTTATTAAAATCAACATATTTCTTTCTATTTCAGAATGGTGGTAGCATAAACTGGTCATGTTTACATGGGAATACATTCATTAACTGCAAAACACATTATCCTGATGAATGCCATATTTGAGCACTAGCAACAAAGTGGTTAGATTGCATGAGGGTGAAACGCTGTGTGGTAACACCTTCTTGGCATTGATAACACTGAGATAACATTTGATCTAGTTCTTTTGATGTTAAGTGTGACTAGTCCCATGTATTTGGTTTGAAAGTGAATTAAAGAAAAGTTGTGTTATAATAAAATGTAATTTGAGATTTAAATAACAATAATGGATTTATTGTGGATACAGCCTTTTGCTTAATTCAATGTGTTCAAAATTAATTTCATATTGAATAATTCAATGGAAAAAACATACTTGGTTTCGAGCCTTTCCCCTTTTTTTGTAGGATTGTTTTGTTTGATTACAGTCAATACTACATTAACTGAGAGTGCTGTTCGTATATATCACGTTTATTTATTTTATTTAGCAAATCAACCCCCTCCCCACACATCTAGAGACTAGTGTGGCTTCATTGTGTCTTCAACGCATGCCGAGGATAGTCTTTCTAGAATGTGCATCTTTATATCAGTAGTTGGCTCCTGGTCATTCACTAGGCATGACATAGCCTGTATCTTCACGCTCAGGCCCTGGCCACTGGCATGCTTTGAGGGGGAGAAGAGTGTGACAAAGGAATCCTTTCAAGCATGTAAGAGTTCAGGTGCCTGTCACTTGCTGTAGCAGTGGCAGCAGTGGGTATGAAAGCCTACTTGGTGCACCAGTGATAGATTGGGAACCAGGGTTCAAACCTGGTGAGCACCTCATCAACTGGGTGAATGCCTCATCAACTGGCTGTCCCCTAAATCAACTGGGTCCCAGGAATCAAACCAACCCACCATTATCACCTTGTATTCATACATTAAATAGTACAATGTACACCTGCAATATTGAATTATCGTTTTTGTTTTACTTGTTATTATTTATTGATTTTATTTCTTCCATAATGTTTCGGTACTTATTGTTATCAGTACGTGTGTTCACTAATTGTTTATGAGATATAGACTCTCACAGATCCGTAGTAACACGGGTAGTGTAGCTCAGTGGCAACACGTCATCTTGGAAGCAAAATGACGCATAGTGACAGAGGTTCGAATCTTCGGTATTAAGCACGTTATAAAAAACAAATATTTTTATGCAGTTCTGATTTTACCACTGATATATCTCATACATTAGAGCAAATACTTTGTTCATACGGAATCTGGGAAACAGGGATCACGTGGTTACAGTAACTGCAGGTTGTGAGATGATTCAAATTTAAAATTCTAACATCCCTACCCATTGAATTCTATGTGAGGAGCTGATGGAAGTGGTAGTCCAAAAGATTTGACGAGTGCTGAGAAAAAAAGACATTAGAAGAAAATGCTTTGTGGGAGTTGTGATTTTTTCCCTTCAGTACACTGGACCTATACTACATTGCATAGTTATCTCATTGACCGTGGGCAGTGTATCTCTAGTACTTTCAGTAAAAACCACCCCTCCATGGACAACACATTGATATGATAGATGATATGATACGATGTGGCATTTATAACGCGCCTGTACACCAGTGTTTCTAGGCGTGACAAGACAAGGAGGTGGAAACAAGGGACGACAAAATAACGATCTTACAAGGCCTTGTGTCAGTAAGAACGCGCAAGTGCGGGGAAGAGGGAAGTGGAGAAGTGCCGGGGGAGAGTGGAAGGGGGAAGTGCAATTAATTCACAAGTGCAGCCAGCAGGAGCCCTCTTAAGTGCAGAGAGAAGGGACTCTAGAGTTGCAGATATAGACCCTTAAGTGCTGGGGAGCCCGGAGGAAGTGCGAGGGAAACTGGATATGCAGGAGCATGGGCCTGAGTTCAGAGGTGACCAGGTGAACAGTGCGCAGAGCAGTCAGGTGCATCAGCAGAGGAGAGGACGAGAGAAAGCGTAAGTAAAAAGGAAGGTCTTGAGTTGGTTCCGTGAACCACAGGTGGTTCTGCTCAATTTCGAGAGAGGCAGGAAGGCTGTTCCAGAGGGAGGCCCCGGCCAGAAGATATATCTGCCCCCAACTCTCTGCTTGGAGAAGCGTCTGACCCTCAGAGTTTTGGAGGTGGATGAGCAGAGAGCTCGAGAAGGAAGATGTTTTGGAAGAGAAAGTTGGATGTAGAGCGGTCCCAGGACCCAGAAAACCTTGTGGAGACTGCAGATGGTCTTGAAGTTGATCCTTGCAGCCAGGGGGAACAAATGAAGACATTTCAGAGCTGTAGGATCCCTGGGCTTGAGGCCAAGGGCAAGTTTGCAGTCCTGTTCTGGATAGGTTGTAAATGTTGAAGAGTAGAGGCAGGAAGAGTTAGAAAGAGGCTGTTGCAATAGTACAGCCTGGAGAGGACCAGAGCTCTGGAGACAGTAAGTGTCATGATGCCTACGCCCGGGGACCCAGACCAACTCCAGCAACCCCAGAAGCAGGCATCAAGTTATTCCAAGCAAGCCCAACAACCCCTGCTAGGGGCTATTTGGGTGCAGTCCTGTCGTCTATGGCGCCAGGCTCATATGGAGAGTCAGTCCTGGCGCCATAGGCTCATAGATTAAAACTTACCTGATGCAGACCATGCTGCAAACTTATCTGATGCAGACCATGCTGCAAGAGCTCCAAGCCAAAGGAGGCTTGGAAGGGACTACTTTACCTAGGGACTATTTTTTACTCGGGTGGGGCTGGGGAGGAATACTTACCTGGGACTACTTTGGTGGCTATTTAAACCACGCCCGAAGAGCAGCACACGCTTCGTGTTATTCTGCATCCAGCAGCGTAACACTCACTGTGCCTGCAAGTCTGCATCCAGTCTTCTGCCACGCCCGCCTCGAGTCTGGAGCTCCTAGAAAAAGAGAGAAAGAAGGAGAAAAGGTTAGAACAAGAGCAATACTTTTGATCCTTATCTGAATTCCCGATCCACCGCGCCTTCGAGCTGGAAGAAAGAAGTTATTTTATGCGCGTCACCTCGCCTGCTGCAGCGCCGCGCTCACCTCACCGGCCTTCGCAGCATCTTCACATTCCACCACATCCTTCTGCATGTTCCCGCCGCACTCCGGCACCTAAGGGGAAGACAAGAACAGCAAGGTGAGCCAAGGGAATACACAGAGGCAATATTAGTTACCCCCAATAGACTTACCTGATTTTACCACCGGGGATACTATTCCTCTTCACGGGTCGGCACATCTTCCACTGCATCCTCGCCGAACCACGGCCCCTAAGGGGAAACAAAAGGACAGCAAGGTGAAACAAAGGGACAAACAAGGGGAAACCTCCTCACCACAATAGATGTACCTGATTTTACCGCCGGAGGCATTATTCCCCGAGACTTCATACTTTCTCTCAGCGCCTGAATAAGGGAGAAAGCAACAGGTTACATATTGACATTATTTTATCGAACTGTGTTGGATAATACAAATCCTTACCTGAATATTACTGGTTGCCATGAGGAACTCTTTGCTAGGGTCAAGCTGCAACCTGCAAGGAATCGGACAAGAGTGAAAGTCAGACATTTGAACTCTTACGAACTACATACTTATGGTGTCTTACCGGGAATCTCAGAGTCAATATTGTTCTGGAACTCACCAATTCCTTCGAGCCAGTGAAGCAACTGGTTATCTACGCGCCTCTGCGCTCAATGCAGGATGGAGAGCTCATCTTTCCAAACCATCAGGTGAGGCTATAAGAGTGGACATCAAAGGTGATCAGTGGGGAGAACAGCGTGAGTGGGGGGGGGGGTTAACGCTCAACTCCACGGGTGGTTAATTCCCTTTCTCCATTTGCAGAAGAATATTCCTACGGGCCAAGCAAACTAAACTAGGTGGGCCAGTCCAGTCCGTCATCTCTGCACTATGCGTCACATTGGTGGAGACCGCAGCTGTCCAGTTCAGATCAACGCCCCTGTGGGAGCCAAGTGAGCGTAACAGTAAGCTTCTGGGGGAAAGTGAGAAAAGGAAGAATACCTCTGAGGAGTTGCCGCTGATAGTTTTACTTCTTAGAGACATCAGAGATGTGATGAGAGAAGTAGAGGGTGGAGTCAAAGATAACACCAAGTTTCTTAGCCTCACAGGAAAGAGCAAGAAGAGGTCCCAAAGTGGGCGGCCAGAGAGAGAGGAAAGGAAGGAGTGGGTGTCCCAATGAGAAAGATCTCAGTCTTACTGGTATTAAGGCAGAGATCATTGGTGGCACACCATTCCTGAATTGTGGCTAGATAGTCTGGGTTGAGAGAAGAAGCAGAGGTGGCGTTGGGGAGCCTGAAATTGAGCTCAGTGTCATGTGCATAACATTGAAAAGTGGAGCGAAAAGTAGCAATGTGGTGGGAAAGAGGTGTCATGTAGTGGTTGAAGAGCCAGGTAGAGAGGTTCAACCACTGGGGAACACCACAAGTAGAGAGAGATATAAAAGAGAGGAAATACCCCGGTTGGACCTGAGAGAGTCATTTGGTGAGAAAGGTCAACCAGGCCAGGGCCTGGTCAGTAATACCAAGGTTATCCTGGAGACAATTGAGCAGGATGAAGTGGTTGACCGAGTCAAAAGCAGAGGATAGAATAAGGATTAGGACAGAAGGGAGATTAGAGTCAAGATTGGAGAGCAAGTCCTCACGGGTGTTCAGTAGAGCCGTTTCCATGCTTCTGGCAGCTTTGAAGCCAGACTGGTGGTCATGGAGGCAAATAATAGATTCAGTGTGTAGATTAAGCTGGGAGATGGCCAGCTTTTCCAAGAGTTTGCCCAGGAAAGGAGTGATGGAGTTCGGGTGATAGTTAGCCAGAGAGGAAGGATCGGCCGACGGCTTCTTTATTAGGGGGTGCACAAGAGAATGGTTAAAGGGGACAGGGGAATGTTCCACTGGCAAAGGAATGATTGCAGAAATTGGCCAAGGCTTGAGCAAGGGTGTCAATGTGGTCCTTGATTTTTCTGGACGAGTAGGGGAGAACCCGCGTTGATGAGACATTCATAGATCGGACTTGTCTAGAAACATAGGCAGGGGTGAACAGGGGAAATGAGGAGAAGGGAGGAGGAGAGACGGCGTCAGACGGGCCAGGAGTGGTAGAGGATGAGGCGGAGGAGGTAGATGAAGAGAGGGTGGACAGGATGTCCTGAGTTTTAGTAGTGAACTGAGAGGGCAGGGCAGTGCAAAGGGCGTTGGAGGGAACAGGAGAGGTAGAAACTGCAGCAGGATTGGCCAGCTCCTTGAAGATTTTGAAAAATTTGGCTGAGTTGTTAGATGCTGCAGAGATGCGTGCTCTTCTTAGAGAGGACAGAGAGTCTGTACTGCCTTTGGAGCAGGCGGCAGGCCAATTTGTCAAGGGGTGCACACGAGGCCCTCCACTTCTTCTCTGCCGCCCTACACTTGCCCTTAAGGGTGGCAAGGTCGGAATCGTACCAAGAGTTTCAAATGAAGGATAAAAAGGTCTGTGTCAAGGTGTGCGTCAGTCAAAGGTACAGGAGGAGGAGAGAAAGCATCGTCAAAAGCCTCAACTGACACACACTTCATCGATTAAATGTCCAAGAAGGTAGGTGGCAGTGCTTCAGTCTGCTTGACCTGCGGGGAAGAGAGAGAGAGGTGGGAAGAAAGCCATTCTTGTGAATTATTGCTTAAGATGGTGGCACACATTATTTTCAGTTATTATCCCTACCCCCCCCCCCACCGTGCCACTCATGCAGTCACACTTTAATTCACTTATCGCTGACTGCTGTGTGGGAGTGAGGGGCCATCAGGCCCCTCGCGTCCTTTACTTCTCAGTACAAGACTTGGACCAAGTGCCTCCAGTGGTGGGTTCGCCCCTCGCCCTTATGCAATGTCAACTTTGGTTAACATTCACGTAGATGGGACCACTCTGCAGGACACAGGGCATCTATTTTTGTACCCCCTTACGACTCCATCTTGGTGATTAGGCCTCACTGCGATAGTACAAAAAGCTTTGCTTCCGTTTCTTGCAACGGCCAGACGCGCAGAACACATGGCCCCCACCATCTTTCCCACTCTAACTGGAAAACTCTGCGGCTCCATTCTCACGCCAAAGCCGGAGGTACTTGCAACAAATAATAAATGTAACACATCACTCTTCCTCTGAGATCACTGTCCTGCATGTGAACCAGCATGAGCTAAGCACATAGCTCGTTCATCTCCACAAACGTGTCCTTGCCCCCGCACTCTCGCCAGTGGAAACGTACTGCCATTGTGACCCTGTGCCCCTGCAAGGTATTCCTTTCATGTGACAGACCACTGACCGAGCCATGATGCCCACCCAACAGATCCCCAACTAACACTAGACCCCTGCTGCAGTATATCGTTGCCTACCACTAACAAATATCACATACCAGAGATTCTTATGAATGCAGACCTTAACTTCAACCAGTGTTATTATGGTGGTCAAGACCCTTAACCTAAAGCCTTTATATTCCAATGTAATTGATAGTATAGATATACGTGTGACTTTTATAGAGACATGATGAATTATTCAAACACTACAAATGATTGTTATTTAGTGCATGTATTTTGAGAATAGATCATGTTAGCTTAGCTAGTGACCACCCTGCTTCACAGTGACCTGACCTTCACCCATTTGGAGCACAGATGCCTGACGTCCATCCTCCCACCAACCAAGCAACCAACCCGGAGGAAGAGATGCCGCCCACACCATGGGCACCATATGGACTGTCCAATCCGGGACCAACGTAGTACCCTATGTTAGTTGCGTTGTTTGTCCTATAAAATGTATTGTAACATTAATTTTGGGCAGAGCGCTCTCAGAGGCAACAGAGATCTTTGAATGCCATTTACTTATATAAACCTTGCCTTGAACTCTCGCAGCCTGCTCTCTTTGCCTCTTTCCCCGTCTGGGGTGTGTTGGTTTTATTCTTTTGCATGAGAAAGACGGGGAGGGCACAAACGCTGCCCTAGCAGCAAAGTGGTACATTCACAATAGATTTTAATCTGCCCCATGTACATCAACTTTAGTGATGACCCTTTCACAGGCCATCGGTTAGGGATGATTCTGGGCCAGGCACCGTAGGCTTACCCTTCCCCTATCGTGTTGGCAGCTATTATTACCGATACAACCAGTGCCTTCACTTGGATACCACTGCCCAACACCATCCCCAAAAACATGGAAGCACTCACAGACAGACTGAGCATACCTGAAACCAAGAATAACATCATCTAATATTATGATTTCTTGCCACTTTTGATGTGATGCAGGATTAGACAAACATTGTTACATTAACTCATAAGACTACAGAATATCTCTCTGTACATCGGGTGCAGTGCTTGCCATCCTGGTCTCAGTCATGGGGATTTTGTTTTGGATTCCTGAGCTGTGCACTGTTTTTGCAAAATATGAAGTTATGCTCACAGTGTTTCTGCAATGATGATTTAAAAATGGCAATAACAGCACAGTCTGACAACCTTATAAAAGCTAACATGGTACTGTAACCTGCATTGACCAGCCTTGCTGGGGGAATTAGAGCTGCTTATGGAATCCTAGCTATGTTAGCTGTGGTTTTGCTCTTTGAGCAGCAGTTGGATAGATCAGGCCTGAAGGCGAGATGTAACCAGATGGATGACCAGTGTATGTCCTCAAATGAATAACTCTGCACCACTTATGCCGTACTTGTCTAGAAACATTGTCAGGGATGAACAGGGGAAATGAAGAGAAAGGAGGAAGAGAGACGGCCTCAGACAGGCCAGGAGTCGTAGAGGAGGTGGAAGAGGAGCTAGAGGAATAGAGGGTGGACAGGATGTCCTGAGTTTTAGTAGTGAAATGAGAGGCCAAGGTGGTGCATAGGGCCTGGGAGGGAACAGGAGAGGTAGCGACTGCAGCAGGATTGGCCAGCTCCTTGAAGATTTTTAAACGCTTGGCTGAGTTGTTAGATATCGCAGAGTTGCGGGCTCTTCTAAGAATGGACAGAGTCTGTACTGCCTATGGAGCAGGTGACACACTACCGTAAGTTGCACGAATAAACAGCCCTACCCTGAAGCTGCTTCTATGAGTCATTGCTGGATGGGAACTTGATATACAACCCATGGCTAATGTCATGTGCACTACTTCCATACCGGAACAATTACAAGACTCCTAAGGACAATGATTACCTTTGTTCCCTGCACATTGAGAGTAGAATGCTAGAGAACAACAATCTTTTCTCTATAAAAAAAGATTTTAAGATGGTTGTGAGGCAGAACAAAAATACCGTGGAGTGGGTGTGCTAGATGGCACCCCCGTATTTCATCGGATGAGCAAGCTCCAATGCAATGCCTAACTTTAAAATAGACAAGACTACCAAAATATAGCCTGACTGTCCCTCTCTCTTCCTCTCTCAAGCTCTCTCTTCCTTTCTCTCTCTCTCCCCCTCTCTATCTGTATGCCTCTCTGTCTTGCTCTGTCCCACTCTCTCATTGTCCTCAGTGTTGTTTTCTCTGCGTGGTTCTGTCTCACATAGTATGTTAATGTTTAGTGTGCCTGTGTTTGCCTCTCTTTGTCTTGCACTCTCTCTCTCTATACTTATGTATTAGGGGGTGACACTATTCAGCATATAGTGTGAAACCTATCATCCATAGCAAATGCAAAGATTCTAAGTCTAATACCCTTTAAGCAGTAGGATGGATCAGCACACAACTCTCCTAACAAGATGTATGGCCCGAGCTCCCCTAGACTGGGAAATGTAATGCTAATCCAAACTGGAAGACATCAAATGCAATGAAAAGGTTAAGCCTAATTAACTTATACATTTACAGGGTAATTCATAGAATTTCGCAGAAAAGTGTCGCAAGCGGCTGGCGCAGAGTGTCCGCGTGCGATTGACTGCGCCAGGCACGTGCGCTAAAACCGATTTCCGCGCACAGCGTATTCATGGATTTCATGCTCCCAAACCAGCCGTGGCGCAGAGTATCGCAGCGACCCTGCAGCAGCGCCAGTAACGCCCCCAAGAACGCCCTCGAGCAAGGAAAAGCCAGCAAAATCGCTAAATCATCGCAAAGGGCTGCGCTAACCCTGGACCAGTTTACAGGGCAGCCAAACAAGGAACGCAAAGCGGGTAACGTGCATATCAGGGGTACACGTGAAGTCATACACGCGATTAGCCAGGGTAAGTGTATTACAGGGGTACACGTGAAGTCATACACGCGATTAGCCAGGGTACGTGTATTACAGGGGTACGCGGGAAGTTTAACACGCGATTGGCCAGGGTACGTGTATTACAGGGGTACGCGGGAAGTTTAACACGCGATTGGCCAGGGTACGTGTATTACAGGGGTACGCGGGAAGTTTAACACGCGATTGGCCAGGGTACGTGTATTACAGGGGTACGCGGGAAGTTTAACACGAGATTGGCCAGGGTACGTGTATCAAAGGGGTACGCGGGAAGTTTAACACGCGATTAGCCAGTGTAAGTGTATTACAGGGGTACACGTGAAGTCATACACGCGATTAGCCAGGGTACGTGTATTACAGGGGTACGCGGGAAGTTTAACACGCGATTGGCCAGGGTACGTGTATTACAGGGGTACGCGGGAAGTTTAACACGCGATTGGCCAGGGTAAGTGTATTACAGGGGTACGCGGGAAGTTTAACACGCGATTAGCCAGGGTACGTGTATTACAGGGGTACGCGGGAAGTTTAACACGCGATTGGCCAGGGTACGTGTATTACAGGGGTACGCGGGAAGTTTAACACGCGATTGGCCAGGGTACGTGTATTACAGGGGTACGCGTGAAGTTATACACGCGATTAGCCAGGGTACGTATATTACAGGGGTACGCGGGAAGTTTAACACGCGATTGGCCAGGGTACGTGTATTACAGGGGTACGCGGGAAGTTCAACACGCGATTGGCCAGGGTACGTGTATTACAGGGGTATGCGGGAAGTTTCACATGCGATTTGGCCAGGTACGTGTATTACAGGGGTGCGTGGGAATTATCACACGAGATTTGGCTTGGTACGTGTATTACAGGGGTGTGCGGGAATTATCACACGCAATTAGGCTGGGTGGGTCCTCACAGGTGTTCCCTGTACACCCTCCACAGCCCCTGCAGGCAGCCCACAA
This sequence comes from Ambystoma mexicanum, assembly GCF_040938575.1. NCBI lineage: Eukaryota > Metazoa > Chordata > Amphibia > Caudata > Ambystomatidae > Ambystoma > Ambystoma mexicanum. Next base: position 580,208,303 of record NC_090923.1, read on the forward strand.
AACAGGGGACTACCCTGCACACCTGCTCATGTCCCCCTGCACCCCCACCCCCCAGCATTGCAGGGGCACCCTCCACCAGGCCCCCACTCATGTCTCCCACCACCCCCACCCCCCAGCCACCAGGGGCACCCTCCACCAGGCCCCCACTCATGTCCCCTATCACCCCCACCCCCCCGCCACCAGGGGCACCCTCCACCAGGCCCCCACATATGTCTCCCACCACCCACACCCCCCAGCAGTGCAGGGGCACCCTCCACCAGGCCCCCACTCATGTCTCCCACCACCCCCACCCCCCAGCCACCAGGGGCACCCTCCACCAGGCCCCCACTCATGTCTCCCACCACCCCCACCCCCCAGCCACCAGGGGCACCCTCCACCAGGCCCCCACTCATGTCTCCCACCACCCCCACCCCCCAGCAGTGCAGGGGCAGCCTCCACCAGGCCCCCACTCATGTCTCCCACCACCCCCACCCCCCAGCCACCAGGGTCACCCTCCACCAGGCCCCCACTCATGTCTCCCACCACCCCCACCCCCCAGGGTCACCCTCCACCAGGCCCCCACTCATGTCTCCCACCACCCCCACCCCCCAGCAGTGCAGGGGCACCCTCCACCAGGCCCCCACTCATGTCTCCCACCACCCCCACCCCCCAGCAGTGCAGGGGCACCCTCCACCAGGCCCCCACTCATGTCTCCCACTACCCCCACCCCCCAGCCACCAGGAGCCCCCTCCACCAGGCCCCCACTCATGTCTCCCACCACCCCCACCCCCCAGCAGTGCTGGGGCACCCTCCACCAGGCCCCCACTCATGTCTCCCACCACCCCCTCCCCCCAGCAGTGCAGGGGCACCCTCCACCAGGCCCCCACTCATGTCTCCCACCACCCCCACCCCCCAGCCACCAGGGGCACCCTCCACCAGGCCCCCACTCATGTCTCCCACCACCCCCACCCCCCAGCAGTGCTGGGGCACCCTCCACCAGGCCCCCACTCATGTCTCCCACCACCCCCACCCCCCAGCCACCAGGGGCACCCTCCACCAGGCCCCCACTCATGTCTCCCAACACCCCCACCCCCCAGCAGTGCAGGGTCACCCTCCACCAGGCCCCCACTCATGTCTCCCACCACCCCCACCCCCCAGCAGTGCAGGGGCACCCTCCACCAGGCCCCCACTCATGTCTCCCACCACCCCCACCCCCCAGCAGTGCAGGGGCAGCCTCCACCAGGCCCCCACATATGTCTCCCACCACCCACACCCCCCAGCAGTGCAGGGGCACCCTCCACCAGGCCCCCACTCATGTCTCCCACCACCCCCACCCCCCAGCCACCAGGGGCACCCTCCACCAGGCCCCCACTCATGTCTCCCACCACCCCCACCCCCCAGCAGTGCAGGGGCAGCCCCCACCAGGCCCCCACTCATGTCTCCCACCACCCCCACCCCCCAGCAGTGCAGGGGGAGCCTCCACCAGGCCCCCACTCATGTCTCCCACCACCCCCACCCCCCAGCCACCAGGGTCACCCTCCACCAGGCCCCCACTCATGTCTCCCACCACCCCCACCCCCCAGGGTCACCCTCCACCAGGCCCCCACTCATGTCTCCCACCACCCCCACCCCCCAGCCACCAGGGGCACCCTCCACCAGGCCCCCACTCATGTCTCCCACCACCCCCACCCCCCAGCCACCAGGGGCACCCTCCACCAGGCCCCCACTCATGTCTCCCACCACCCCCACCCCCCAGCAGTGCAGGGGCAGCCTCCACCAGGCCCCCACTCATGTCTCCCACCACCCCCACCCCCCAGCCACCAGGGTCACCCTCCACCAGGCCCCCACTCATGTCTCCCACCACCCCCACCCCCCAGGGTCACCCTCCACCAGGCCCCCACTCATGTCTCCCACCACCCCCACCCCCCAGCAGTGCAGGGGCACCCTCCACCAGGCCCCCACTCATGTCTCCCACCACCCCCACCCCCCAGCAGTGCAGGGGCACGCTCCACCAGGCCCCCACTCATGTCTCCCACCACCCCCACCCCCCAGCCACCAGGGGCACCCTCCACCAGGCCCCCACTCATGTCTCCCACCACCCCCACCCCCCAGCAGTGCTGGGGCACCCTCCACCAGGCCCCCACTCATGTCTCCCACCACCCCCACCCCCCAGCAGTGCAGGGGCACCCTCCACCAGGCCCCCACTCATGTCTCCCACCACCCCCACCCCCCAGCCACCAGGGGCACCCTCCACCAGGCCCCCACTCATGTCTCCCACCACCCCCACCCCCCAGCAGTGCTGGGGCACCCTCCACCAGGCCCCCACTCATGTCTCCCACCACCCCCACCCCCCAGCAGTGCAGGGGCACCCTCCACCAGGGCCCCACTCATGTCTCCCACCACCCCCACCCCCCAGCAGTGCAGGGGCACCCTCCACCAGGCCCCCACTCATGTCTCCCACCACCCCCACCCCCCAGCAGTGCAGGGGCAGCCTCCACCAGGCCCCCACTCATGTCTCCCACCACCCCCACCCCCCAGCCACCAGGGTCACCCTCCACCAGGCCCCCACTCATGTCTCCCACCACCCCCACCCCCCAGGGTCACCCTCCACCAGGCCCCCACTCATGTCTCCCACCACCCCCACCCCCCAGCAGTGCAGGGGCACCCTCCACCAGGCCCCCACTCATGTCTCCCACCACCCCCACCCCCCAGCCACCAGGGGCACCCTCCACCAGGCCCCCACTCATGTCTCCCACCACCCCCACCCCCCAGCAGTGCAGGGGCAGCCCCCACCAGGCCCCCACTCATGTCTCCCACCACCCCCACCCCCCAGCAGTGCAGGGGCAGCCTCCACCAGGCCCCCACTCATGTCTCCCACCACCCCCACCCCCCAGCCACCAGGGTCACCCTCCACCAGGCCCCCACTCATGTCTCCCACCACCCCCACCCCCCTGCCACCATGTGCAGCCCCCACCAGGTCCTCACAATGTGCGTATTGGTCAGCCTCCACAGCCAAAAAGCCCTACCAAGTAACCCATTCACCCACATGGAAATGGAAATCACATGTTACACCCCCAATGTTCATGAAGCAAATGAACCCATGTCCGTCACACACATATATTCCAATTGAATGGGAAAACACACAACATGACATGCATGAAACCAATGAGATGAAACCACACAGTGAACAATGTAAAAAAAAATGTATTAGAAAAAAATACGAATGCTAAAGAAAGAAAACTAACTACAATGTAAATGTGAAAAAAGAAGCTGCATGTCCGCATAAAAACACAAAACTAGAAAATCTAATCCAAAAAATGTTGTCCAAAGTGAAATGTCAAAACTCTCCGTGCAACAAAGAACTATGTACAAAAATAACAAGGGTCCATCATCACAACAGAACTAAGGAAACCTCCTAAAAAACCTACCTAAATATCAACTATATACAAAAAGTGGAGCAGTGTCCGTCGACTCCAAATCATAAGAAAAAACAAAGGAAACCTAAAACTAAAGAACTATATACAAAGGCGGCGGGCAAGTCCAGCGGCTCACTCTGTGGTGTTCCGGGCCAGGGCATCATCGAACTCCTGTTCGATGTCCCGGAGGCGGTCCAGTTCCATGGCCCCGAGGGTCCGCAGGGACGACGCCGTGTCCTCCTCCAACCCCCTGCGGATTGCCTCGAGGCACTCGGCCCGCCTCAGGGCCCTCCGCATGGAGTTCTCCGCCCTGACCATTGTGAGCCGCGCCTCTTCCGCCCGCCGCCGCTCCGCACCTATGGCGTGGCCCAACCGCTGCCACACGGAAGACACTCTCTGTCCTGGGTCCTCCTGCCCTCCGGCCGATGCCTGCCCCTCCGATGTCGAAGGCCCCGAGCCTTCATGGCTCCCACCATCTTGCTGCTGCTGCTGCTCTGCCTCTGCCCGTGCACTGCCTCCTGCTGCCTGCACATCCTCCGCCGGCTGGGGTGCAGTTGTTGATGTGGCCACCCCTGCTGGACGTCCGACTCCCGACTGTGGCAGAGATGCCTCCTCCACCAGCCTGGCCGCACTGTCAGAGGCAGCTCCACAGGGCACCCAGGTGACTGATGGGTGGGAAGATGGCACAGAGGACGACTGGCGCGTAGGGGGTCCAGTTGAGGAGGGGGTCGGAACAAGCCCCATCAGACGGAGGAATCCGGTCTGGGTGACCTGTCCCAGCAGGCTGACGTGGTCAACGAGCCATTCGAGATGACGTGCAGTCTCTCCATGAAAAGACTGCAGGTCACCTCGCATGGCCCGTTGACGCAACGCCACACCAGCCAGGACAGGCTCAACCCGGACCTGGATAGCCACGTCCGCAGGCAGAGGAAGGCCAGTTGACGTCAGCTCATCCCCTGCCTGAAAACGGGTCTGGACGTAGGCATCCCTGCTGGTGCAAGATGATGCAGGGACAGGATCGGGGACAGGATTGCACACAGGCACCTCTGCGGCCGCCTGTGCTGCCTCCTGTCCCTGGTCCTGGACTGCACCACTAGCACCAGTGGGATCCCCACCTCCAGACCCCGTCTCTGGTGCTTGCACGGCCTCCTCCTCCACCAGACCCCCCACCAACCTGGATGACTCTGTGCCATCTTCCCCTGTTGGGCCCTGTGGGGTCCCAGCTGCCCCTTCTGCTGCCGAGGAGTCCAACTGCAACCTCCGCCTCTTGGACCTCCCCCCGGCAGCTGCGGCCTGGGACGCGGCACCGAACTCCTCACTCCCCGACGAGATGACAACACGGGAGGGGAGCCGGGCCTTGCGTCTCCGGCTGGCGGTCGGATCCCCGCCGCTGTGCTCCACAGCACCTTCTCCGCCCTCTTCATCAGTTGACGCTGCAGACAGGGAGAAACAAAACACAGGCATCAGGGCACTGTACAATGGACACATACACACATGACAGTTGTACATGAGTGGCATTGGCAAACCTCAGACATGCCATCACAATCCCCAACACACATGTCATTGCAACTGGCACACATGAGCCATACCACAGCCATATCGCAACTGCCACCACCATCCCCACACATACAACAGCATCAGCAGCCAAAGGGGAGCCATACATCACATGCAACACAGGAAGTGCACCACACATGTACACACACCACCACACTTGCATGCATGTCTACACCTCTGCCAAGTGTCGCACTGTTCAGACGGGCATCCATGTCACATCTGCCAATCAGGCTTCCACATACCGCTGTCACATGCATCCATGTAGCATCACTGTTGCACCTTTGACAAATACACACACATGCACATGTACACAGTGCTCATACATGCAGCCGAAAACAACATACATGCCTGACATCACGGACATGTCTACTTACATACACATTCATCCAAACATGTGTGCACGCACAACTGCATTTGCCATGCAAGCCCACACACACAAGCACCATCCATGTCTCACACATTACAGCCCTCGCATGTGTCAGCCCCACGGCCCTGTACACCCCCACCCATACTCCACCCCATACAAACAGATGTGCAACTGGCACAATGGGGAATGATCACCACACGCCCTGCTCACAACCAGGATGCATGTACACTCACCGCTCGACTCCAGACGGCTCTGCTTCTCTAGGACCTGGACGTGGAGCGCTGGGGATATGCGTTCCAGGACCCCCATCTGTTCTTCCGACAAGTGGCCCCGGCGCCCCTTGGCATCCGCTGCCTTCAAGAGGCGCCGGGCCTTGTTCAGGGTCCTGGACCTGAAGTCCTCCCAGCGCTTCCTGACATGTTGTAAGTCCCGGACTGCCACCCCCTCCGCGTTGATGGCAGTCACGATGTCTGTCCAGATCCGAGTCCGTCCTTCCTTGTCGGCGCGGGAACTTCCAAAGAGGGCATCATACTGCCCCAGGACTTGCTCCACCAGGACACCAACTTCGGTGGCACTGAAGCTGGTGCCCCTCTGCCTCTCTGGCCGGGGGTTGTCAGTGGTCACAGATGGTGTTAGCCCCGACATGACAACCCCAGAGGCAGGAGTGGGTGGGCAACTGGGTCCTGGGGCTGGGCTGTGGAGCGATGGAATTCCAGTCGGGAGTCTTCTGTTCCAGCAGGGGTGGTCACAGCAACAGCACCCCTGGCTGATGTGCAGACAGCAAATGGCAGTGCACGTGGGCAGCAGGCAGTCAGGCAGCAGCAGATAGCAGGTGGGAGCGTGCTCGGGGCTCTGGGGGGCAGTAATTCGGCCTTCTGGGCAGGAGCGTGGTCTCCCGTGTGCTCACGCGTGGCCAGCTTGGTACGGAGTGAATTGGCACGTGAAAATCCTGCACGTCAGCGTGAAAACCGAGGAAAGGCCCTTAGCGCGTAAGCGCGTCAGCACGCATACGCGATTCCATTGGACCAAAGGCCCTCAGCGCGTAAGCGCGTCTGTGACGTGACCCGCACGGGTGTTTCCCACACAGCACGTGATGACAGAGCACACGTGGAAAGACTGCACGTCAGAGTCTCATCGCGTGTAATTGGACAAAAGTGCGTGTACACGCGATTGGCCTATGTACGTGTATATGAGGTGTGCGCGGACACTTACACACGCAAGTACGTCAGCGCACCTGTATCCCGGTGTACGGCCATTTCCACCAATCACACGCAATGAGACTCTGACGTGCAGTCTTTCCACGTGTGCTCTGTCATCACGTGCTGTGTGGGAAACACCCGTGCGGGTCACGTCACAGACGCGCTTACGCGCTGAGGGCCTTTGGTCCAATGGAATCGCGTATGCGTGCTGACGCGCTTACGCGCTAAGGGCCTTTCCTCGGTTTTCACGCTGACGTGCAGGATTTTCACGTGCCAATTCACTCCGTACCAAGCTGGCCACGCGTGAGCACACGGGAGACCACGCTCCTGCCCAGAAGGCCGAATTACTGCCCCCCAGAGCCCCGAGCACGCTCCCACCTGCTATCTGCTGCTGCCTGACTGCCTGCTGCCCACGTGCACTGCCATTTGCTGCCTGCACATCAGCCAGGGGTGCTGTTGCTGTGACCACCCCTGCTGGAACAGAAGACTCCCGACTGGAATTCCATCGCTCCACAGCCCAGCCCCAGGACCCAGTTGCCCACCCACTCCTGCCTCTGGGGTTGTCATGTCGGGGCTAACACCATCTGTGACCACTGACAACCCCCGGCCAGAGAGGCAGAGGGGCACCAGCTTCAGTGCCACCGAAGTTGGTGTCCTGGTGGAGCAAGTCCTGGGGCAGTATGATGCCCTCTTTGGAAGTTCCCGCGCCGACAAGGAAGGACGGACTCGGATCTGGACAGACATCGTGACTGCCATCAACGCGGAGGGGGTGGCAGTCCGGGACTTACAACATGTCAGGAAGCGCTGGGAGGACTTCAGGTCCAGGACCCTGAACAAGGCCCGGCGCCTCTTGAAGGCAGCGGATGCCAAGGGGCGCCGGGGCCACTTGTCGGAAGAACAGATGGGGGTCCTGGAACGCATATCCCCAGCGCTCCACGTCCAGGTCCTAGAGAAGCAGAGCCGTCTGGAGTCGAGCGGTGAGTGTACATGCATCCTGGTTGTGAGCAGGGCGTGTGGTGATCATTCCCCATTGTGCCAGTTGCACATCTGTTTGTATGGGGTGGAGTATGGGTGGGGGTGTACAGGGCCGTGGGGCTGACACATGCGAGGGCTGTAATGTGTGAGACATGGATGGTGCTTGTGTGTGTGGGCTTGCATGGCAAATGCAGTTGTGCGTGCACACATGTTTGGATGAATGTGTATGTAAGTAGACATGTCCGTGATGTCAGGCATGTATGTTGTTTTCGGCTGCATGTATGAGCACTGTGTACATGTGCATGTGTGTGTATTTGTCAAAGGTGCAACAGTGATGCTACATGGATGCATGTGACAGCGGTATGTGGAAGCCTGATTGGCAGATGTGACATGGATGCCCGTCTGAACAGTGCGACACTTGGCAGAGGTGTAGACATGCATGCAAGTGTGGTGGTGTGTGTACATGTGTGGTGCACTTCCTGTGTTGCATGTGATGTATGGCTCCCCTTTGGCTGCTGATGCTGTTGTATGTATGGGGATGGTGGTGGCAGTTGCGATATGGCTGTGGTATGGCTCATGTGTGCCAGTTGCAATGACATGTGTGTTGAGGATTGTGATGACATGTCTGAGGTTTGCCAATGCCACTCATGTGCAACTGTCATGCGTGTATGTGTCCATTGTACAGTGCCCTGATGCCTGTGTTTTGTTTCTCCCTGTCTGCAGCGTCAACTGATGAAGAGGGCGGAGAAGGTGCTGTGGAGCACAGCGGCGGGGATCCGACCGCCAGCCGGAGACGCAAGGCCCGGCTCCCCTCCCGTGTTGTCATCTCGTCGGGGAGTGAGGAGTCCGGTGCCGCGTCCCAGGCCGCAGCTGCCGGGGGGAGGTCCAAGAGGCGGAGGTTGCAGTTGGACTCCTCGGCAGCAGAAGGGGCAGCTGGGACCCCACAGGGCCCAACAGGGGAAGATGGCACAGAGTCATCCAGGTTGGTGGGGGGTTTGGTGGAGGAGGGGGCCGCGCAAGCACCAGAGACAGGGTCTGGAGGTGGGGATCCCACTGGTGCTAGTGGTGCAGTCCAGGACCAGGGACAGGAGGCAGCACAGGCGGCCGCGGAGGTGCCTGTGTGCAATCCTGTCCCCGATCCTGTCCCTGCATCATCTTGCACCAGCAGGGATGCCTACGTCCAGACCCGTTTTCAGGCAGGGGATGAGCTGACGTCAACTGGCCTTCCTCTGCCTGCGGACGTGGCCATCCAGGACCGGGTTGAGCCTGTCCTGGCTGGTGTGGCGTTGCGTCAACGGGCCATGCGAGGTGACCTGCAGTCTTTTCATGGAGAGACTGCACGTCATCTCGAATGGCTCGTTCACCACGTCAGCCTGCTGGGACAGGTCACCCAGGCCGGATTCCGCTGTCTGATGGGGCTTGCTCCGACCCCCTCCTCAACTGGACCCCCTACGCGCCAGTCGTCCTCTGTGCCATCTTCCCACCCATCAGTCACCTGGGTGCCCTGTGGAGCTGCCTCTGACAGTGCGGCCAGGCTGGTGGAGGAGGCATCCCTGCCACAGTCAGGAGTCGGACGTCCAGCAGGGGTGGCCACATCAACAGGTGCACCCCAGCCGGCGGAGGATGTGCAGGCAGCAGGAGGCAGTGCACGGGCAGAGGCAGAGCAGCAGCAGCAGCAAGATGGTGGGAGCCATGAAGGCTCGGGGCCTTCGACATCGGAGGGGCAGGCATCGGCCGGAGGGCAGGAGGACCCAGGACAGAGAGTGTCTTCCGTGTGGCAGCGGTTGGGCCACGCCATAGGTGCGGAGCGGCGGCGGGCGGAAGTGGCGCGGCTCACAATGGTCAGGGCGGAGAACTCCATGCGGAGGGCCCTGAGGCGGGCCGAGTGCCTCGAGGCAATCCGCAGGGGGTTGGAGGAGGACACGGCGTCGTCCCTGCGGACCCTCGGGGCCATGGAACTGGACCTCCTCCGGGACATCGAACAGGAGTTCGATGATGCCCTGGCCCGGAACACCACAGAGTGAGCCGCTGGACTTGCCCGCCGCCTTTGTATATAGTTCTTTAGTTTTAGGTTTCCTTTCGTTCTTATTATTATTTGGAGTCGACGGACACTGCTCCACTTTTTGTATATAGTTGATATTTAGGTAGGTTTTTTAGGAGGTTTCCTTAGTTCAGTTGTGATGATGGACCCTTGTTATTTTTGTACATAGTTCTTTGTTGCATGGAGAGTTTTTACATTTCACTTTGGACATAATTTTTTTGATTTGATTTTCTAGATTTGTGTTTTTATGCGGACATGCAGCTTATTTTTTCACATTTACATTGTAGTTAGTTTTCTTTCTTTGGCATTTGTATTTTTTTCAATACATTTTTTTTTACATTGTTCACTGTGTGGTTTCATCTCATTGGTTTCATGCATGTCATGTTGTGTGTTTTCCCATTCAATTTGAAAATATGTGTGTGACGGACATGGGTTCATTTGCTTCATGTACATTGGGGGTGTAACATGTGATTTCCATTTCCATGTGGGTGAATGGGTTACTTGGTAGGTCTTTTTGGCTGTGGAGGCTGACCATTACGCACATGATTGGGGATTGTGAGGACCTGGTGGGGGCTGCACATGGTGGCAGGGGGGTGGGGGTGCAGGGGGACATGAGTGGGGGCCTGGTGGAGGTTGAGCCTGCACTGCTGGGGGGTGGGGGTGGTGGGAGACATGAGTTGGACATGGGTGGGGGCCTGCTGGCAGGTGCCCCACAGTGCTGGGGGGTGGGGGTGGTGGGAGACATGAGTGGGGCCCTGGTGGAGGGTGACCCTGCACTGCTGGGGGGTGGGGGTGGTGGGAGACATGAGTGGGGCCCTGGTGGAGGGTGACCCTGCACTGCTGGGGGGTGGGGGTGGTGGGAGACATGAGTGGGGCCCTGGTGGAGGGTGACCCTGGTGGCTGGGGGGTGGGGGTGGTGGGAGACATGAGTTGGACATGGGTGGGGGCCTGCTGGCAGGTGCCCCACAGTGCTGGGGTGTGGGGGTGGTGGGAGACATGAGTTGGACATGGGTGGGGGCCTGCTGGCAGGTGCCCCACAGTGCTGGGGGGTGGGGGTGGTGGGAGACATGAGTTGGACATGGGTGGGGGCCTACTGGCAGGTGCCCCACAGTGCTGGGGGGTGGGGGTGGTCGGAGACATGAGTTGGACATGGGTGGGGGCCTGCTGGCAGGTGCCCCACAGTGCTGGGGGGTGGGGGTGGTGGGAGACATGAGTGGGGCCCTGGTGGAGGGTGACCCTGGTGGCTGGGGGGTGGGGGTGGTGGGAGACATGAGTTGGACATGGGTGGGGGCCTGCTGGCAGGTGCCCCACAGTGCTGGGGTGTGGGGGTGGTGGGAGACATGAGTTGGACATGGGTGGGGGCCTGCTGGCAGGTGCCCCACAGTGCTGGGGGGTGGGGGTGGTGGGAGACATGAGTTGGACATGGGTGGGGGCCTACTGGCAGGTGCCCCACAGTGCTGGGGGGTGGGGGTGGTGGGAGACATGAGTTGGACATGGGTGGGGGCCTGCTGGCAGGTGCCCCACAGTGCTGGGGGGTGGGGGTGGTCGGAGACATGAGTGGGGCCCTGGTGGAGGGTGACCCTGGTGGCTGGGGGGTGGGGGTGGTGGGAGACATGAGTTGGACATGGGTGGGGGCCTACTGGCAGGTGCCCCACAGTGCTGGGGGGTGGGGGTGGTGGGGGACATGAGTTGGTCATGGGTGGGGGACTGCTGGCATGTGCCCCACAGTGCTGGGGGGTGGGGGTGCAAGGGGACATGTGTTGGTGTTCATTAGTTCAAGGAGACATGTGCCTTTGCTGGGGGGCATGCCCATGTTGGGTGGGCTGCCTGCAGGACATGACCAGGGATGCAGGGTAGTCCCCTGTGGTGTGGGCTGCCTGCAGGGGCCGTGGAGGGTGTACAGGGTACACCTGGGAGGACCCACACTGTCAAATCACATGTGGGACTCCCCGGCACCCCTGAAATACACGTACCGTGCAGAAATCGCGTGTAAAACTTCCCGCGCACCCCTGAAATACACGCGCCCAGGCTATTTGCGTGTAAAACTTCCCGCGCACCCCTGAAATACACGCGCCCAGGCTATTCGCGTGTAAAACTTCCCGCGCACCCCTGATATACACGCGCCCAGGCTATTCGCGTGTGGAACTTCCCGCGCACCCCTGAAATACACGGGCCCAGGCTATTCGCGTGTGGAACTCCCCGCGCACCCCTGAAATACACGCGCCCAGGCTATTCGCGTGTGGAACTTCCCGCGCACCCCTCAAATTCACGCGCCCAGGCTATTCGCGTGTGGAACTTCCCGCGAACCCCTGAAATACACGCGCCCAGGCTATTCGCGTGTGGAACTTCCCGCGCACCCCTGAAATACACGCGCCCAGCCTATTCGCGTGTGGAACTTCCCGCGCACCCCTGAAATACACGCGCCCAGGCTATTCGCGTGTGGAACTTCCCGCGAACCCCTGAAATACACGCGCCCAGGCTATTCGCGTGTGGAACTTCCCGCGAACCCCTGTAATACACGTAGCCCGCTCACCCAGGCCCGATCGCGTGAGGAACTTCCCGCGCACCCCTCAAATTCACGCGCCCAGGCTATTCGCGTGTGGAACTTCCCGCGCACCCCTGAAATACACGCGCCCAGCCTATTCGCGTGTGGAACTTCCCGCGCACCCCTGAAATACACGCGCCCAGCCTATTCGCGTGTGGAACTTCCCGCGCACCCCTGAAATACACGCGCCCAGGCTATTCGCGTGTGGAACTTCCCGCGAACCCCTGAAATACACGCGCCCAGGCTATTCGCGTGTGGAACTTCCCGCAAACCCCTGAAATACACGCGCACAGGCTATTCGCGTGTGGAACTTCCCGCGAACCCCTGTAATACACGTAGCCCGCTCCCCCAGGCCCGATCGCGTGAGGAACTTCCCGCGCACCCCTCAAATTCACGCGCCCAGGCTATTCGCGTGTGAAACTTCACGCGAACCCCTGTAATACACGTAGCCCGCTCCCCCAGCCCCGATCGCGTGTGGAACTTCACGCGAACCCCTGTAATACACGTAGCCCGCTCCCCCAGGCCCGATCGCGTGTGGAACTTCACGCGAACCCCTGTAATACACGTAGCCCGCTCCCCCAGGCCCGATCGCGTGTGGAACTTCACGCGAACCCCTGAAATACACGTAGCCCGCTCCCCCAGGCCCGATCGCGTGAGGAACTTCACGCAAACCCCTGTAATACACGTAGCCCGCTCCCCCAGGCCCGATCGCGTGAGGAACTTCACGCGAACCCCTGTAATACACGTAGCCCGCTCCCCCAGGCCCGATCGCGTGAATAACTTCACGCGAACCCCTGTGATGCACGTACCCTGCAAATCGCGTGTGACACTTCCCGCGCACCCCGGTATACATGCACACGTATTTTTTGTCAGCGGGTGTCCGTGTTTGTGGGTACCCCTTTGCACGTCATTTTTCCTGGAGGGCCACAGTATGGGACATTCATCATGGCAGTATATAGGTGCTATTTGTTGGCGCACCTTTTGGCGCACATTTCTTACAGCCGCAGAGACGCTACCGCCTCCTTTCTTGTGGCGGTCGTGTTTGTGCCTGTGCGCTGGTTTGAGCGTGCGCTTTTTTCCCCTATTCTATTCCACGAATACGTGTTGTAGGCGAGCGTGTGGGCGTTCCGCGCACTTGTGCCCTGTACTTCCCCCGTGACGCCCACGTTTTGGCAAGTTGTTCCCCATTCCGAGTGTTACGCCCGTGTTCCGCCTACTTTTATTGCGTGCGCCGCGCTATGTGCGAATTTCGCTGTGGCCTGTGCGATTTTCGCTGTGACCTGGCGCACGCTGTTAGATGGCCTGTGCGCCAACGTGCGCCAACGTGCGCCGCGCACTTTTTTTTCGCACATCCGCTGGTTTTCTCGCGCACGGCCTTCCATGAATCGACGTGCGCTGCTTTTCGTGCGATTTTCGCACGTTCACTGCGATTTTCGCTATTCCACTGCGATTCGCACGTTTTTGCCCACTTGCGCCGCGCTAATTATTCCATGAATCAGCCTCCTAGTGTATTCTTTGTAGTGCTTCACAAAAGTACATTTCTATTGAACTGCAATTAAAAGCATTGTTCCGTTTATTTAATAAGATGCAACTGGCGCAAAAGTAATGTATCCTTGAATGAATGTTGTGCGCTTCCTTTGTGTGCCATTGATATAATGAAGTTCATTGTAAGTACCAACAGTGAATCTTTAGAATAATACCTAATTGGAATTCTCTGGGTTGGCACACATCATTCTCATTGGTATTAAAATCAACATATCTCTTTTTATTTCAGAATGGTGTTAGCATAAACCGGTCATGTTTAAATGGGAATACATTCATTAACTGCAAAAAACATTATCTTGATGAAGGCCATATTTGGGCACGAGCACCAAAGTGGTTACTTTGCATGAGGGTGAAACACTATGTGGCAACACCTTCCTGGCATTGATAACACTGAGATAACATTTGATCTGGTTGTTTTGATGTTAATTGTGACTAGTCCCATATATTTGGTTTTAAAGTGTTTTTAATGTAAAGCTGTTTTATAATAAAATGTAATTAGAGATTTAAATAACGATCATTGATTTATTGTGGATGCAACCTTTTGCTTAATTCAATGTGTTCCAAATTCATGTCATATTGAATAATTCGGGGGTAAACTATAACGACTAAACAAGTGAAAAAAGATACTTGTTTTCGAGCCTTTCCCCTTAATTTGTAGGATTGTTTTGTTTGATTACAGTCATTACCACATTAACTGACATTGCTGTTCGTATATATCACGTATATTTATTTTATTTAGCAAATCAACCCCCTCCCCACACATCTAGAGACTAGTGTGGCTTCATTGTGTCTTCAACGCATGCCGAGGATAGTCTTTCTAGAATGTGCATCTTTATATCAGTAGTTGGCTCCTGGTCATTCACTAGGCATGACATAGCCTGTATCTGCATGCTCAGGCCCTGGCCACTGGCATGCTTTGAGGGGGAGTAGAGTGTGACAAAGGAATCCTTTCAAGCATGTAAGAGTTCAGGTGCCTGTCACTCGCTGTAGCAGTGGCAGCAGTGGGTATGAAAGCCTACCTGGTGCACCAGTGATAGATTGGGAACCAGGGTTCAAACCTGGTGCGCACCTCCACAACTGGGTGATTGCCCCACCAACTGGCTGCCCCCTAAATCAACTGGATCCCAGGAATCGAACCTACCCACCATTATCGTCTGTAATTCATACTTTAAATAGTACAATGTGCACCTGCGATATTGAATTATCATTTTTGTTTTACTTGTTTATTATTTATTGATTTTATTTCTTCCCTAATGTTTTGGTACATATTGTTATCAGTACGTTTATTCAATAATTGTTTATGAGCTATAGACTCTCATAGATGGGCTGTAGCACATAGTAACATCGGTAGTATATCTCAGTGGCAACAGCTTATCTTGGAGACAAGACGACACAGAGCAACAGAGGTTCGAATCGCGGGTCCGCGTTCGGTAGTAAGCACGTTATATATAAAACAATTATTTTTGTGCAGTTCTGATTTTACCAATGATATATTTCATACATTAGAACAAATACTGTGTTCATACGGAATCTGGGAAACACGGATCACGTGGTTACAGTAAGGGCAAGTTGTGAGGTGATTCAAACAAACCATTCGTACATCCCTTCCTATTGAATTCCATGTGATGAGCTGTTGGAAGTGGTAGCCCAAAAGATTTGACGAGTTCCGAGAAAAAAAGACATTAGAAGAAAATTCTTTGTGGGAGTTGTGATTTTTTCCCTACAGTACACTGGACCTATACTACATTGCACAGTTATCTCATTGACCGTGGGCAGTGTATCTCTAGTACTTTCAGTTAAAGCCACCCCTCCATGGGCAACACATTGATATGATATATGATAGATGATATGATGTGGCATTTATAACGCGCCTGTACACCAATTTTTCTAGGCGCGACAAGACGAGGAGGTGGAAACAAGGGATGACAAAATAAGGATCTTACTAGACTTTGAGGGTCATTACGAGGTTGGAGGTAAGAAACAGTCCTTACCGGCATGGAACAAATACTGTGTCCATGTAGTTAAGAGCCCGCTAATGGAGGGCTATAACGAGTTTGTGTGCACGAGCTTTGCGCCATGCCGGTAACGACATTACCGGCATGCCGGGAAAGTCCCAAAAATGGCCCTTAGCGGCATCATGGAAAGTGCAGACAGCACTACTGGCATCAATCGAAACAATTTTCGGGCACCGCTATTAGCAGTGCCCGTAAATAAACGGAACCGGAAGTAGCGTCATCGCACATGAATGGGAAAGAGCACAGTGGCCATCTTGAAAAACGCAATCCATTGCCATGCTCAGCTCACAGGACCTGGAGTATATTGCTGAGTAAAGACATCAACCTCTCACAACAAAATCCTGCCCCAGGCAGTTAAAAAAGGTGCCTCCCACCAGCGCAAAGAGTGCTTTAATGAAGATTAATTAACAGTCCTGGCTGACAATGCCAAGGTTATATTCGCAAACAGCCTCAAGAGGGAGGCAGTGATTAAGAAAAAAAAATCTGGGAACTTGTTGCCCAAAGGTAGGCAATACCCCCCGCACAACAAAGGATGTTCGAAAGAGATGGGACGACCTGCACCTGCCAGTCAGGAACATCCTGTCCGCAAACAGGAGCCAGGCCATGGCCATTGATGGAGGACCAACCTCACCAATAAAGCCAAGCCGGTGGGAGGGGGTCTGCGCCAGCACGATTGGCATAGAGGCCATCAAAGGTGTCGGCGAGATGGAGCGTGGTGCCACATCATCGGCGGAAGGAGGTGCGTGTCCTAAGAAAACACTGTAATGCAAAGTATGATGATAGTCCACCAATTTGTCTGTCTAAAGAGGCAATGCATAGCCCAATGCATACACATTCCCTGCCTAGATGTCTTCCGCAGCACAGACACATGCACATGCATGCAGCATGGCAATGCCATACCTGACACACACCACACAAATATAAAAATGGCATAAGTCACACTGCACACAGGCCACAACATAAATGCGTGTCACATAGCATACGCCCACCCCAACATGAGTGACCCGACGGATGCCTGCATGCTACACCCATATAGCAAGCAACGGTATCATCAAAACTCCACTGCCTAATGCCCCCTAATGAGTAGAAGAGTAAAAATACTAATGTATACACGATGCTTGTCAAACCATCACTCATGCCGTCCCTCTCTTGGTAACCCACAGGCTCAGATCCTGACAGTGAGGCCCGGGACTCACCCCTACAGGTGACTACACCCCGGAAGAGGGCCAGGGATGAAGGCAACAGGCCTTCCACTTCGAAAGGCCCACACAAGCCACGACAGGCAGTGAAGACCAAAACAGCCTAGGATGCCACAGCACTGGTGCTGCCAAGGCCCATCACCACAGCCCCCACAACACCTGTGACACCTTCACAGGAGACAGTAGATGGGGCACAATCTGCAGAGAACAGCTCTGTTGGGGAGGCAGCAGCTACGGCATCCCTGACAGATGACGTCGTGCAGGGCCAGGTGTATGTGCCTGTCGAGGACGACACCTTCGACCTACCTGCAACACCAAGTCCGGCCCCATCCCCTCAGCTCACACCAGTCGACTCCTATCACAACACCACCCGGGAGCAGTCTGGGGGTGTCCGTACAAGGGAGCATGAGTCCCACATAAACCCAAATGTATTTGCCCATGTCACACAGGCACCATCCACCTCCACTGGTGTACAGGCGGGGGTGCAGCAGGCAGGACACACTGCGCAGCGCCAGGAGGAGCTCACTGCCCTGGTGAGACAGTGGTCGCAGACAGTCCCCAAGCAAGGCAGGAGGGTGGCAACAACACTGCCTCCCTGAGGCAGGTCATTGTGGAAAGCACCAATAGATTGTGCGAGGAGGTGTCTGCCCTGAGGCAGGTCCTCACCCGCATTGAAGATTCCATGGAGGCTGAGCGTCCAGCCCCCAGAATGGAGCAAGCAGCCACCCCATCTTCGTCAAGCTCCACCCAAACCAGCCCCCTACGAAGGTCAGCGCGCACCCTGCACCGCTCGGACATGCCACCACCAGGTGCAAGAAGTGGCAGGATGTAGACGAGGCAGCCTGATGAAGGCAGTAGACACTGACACATGAAGCTTTTGCTTGGACATCATGTGTGGGGGAGTTGTGGGGGGAGGGGAGGGGGAGGGTGTGTGGGGGAGTTGTGGGGAGAGCAGGAAGGGGGTGAGGGCGTGTGGGGGAGTTGTGGGGGGATGGGCTGGGGGTGTGTGGGGGGGTTGTCGGGGGGAGGGGGAGGAGGCGAGGGTGTGTGAACTGGAGGGTTTGAGCACGTTAATCTTAAATACACCCGCTGTGTGAAAAAATAATATTTTGAATGGACATTCCTTAGTGCATATGTGTCATTTATTCATACACAGTGCATAGTGTACATGTACTCCCA
Source organism: Ambystoma mexicanum (assembly GCF_040938575.1). Lineage (NCBI taxonomy): Eukaryota > Metazoa > Chordata > Amphibia > Caudata > Ambystomatidae > Ambystoma > Ambystoma mexicanum. The sequence goes on from NC_090923.1 coordinate 580,226,317, forward strand.
CACCCAGTGCCCTCTGTCCAACTTTCATGTCAGCCTCTGCACCCATGTGTGTTAGAAATATTGTGCAATCACTGACTGACACACAACACATCCCTCCTGTGCATCGGCACTGCGATGATGTGCACCCACATCTTCTTCATCCCCTTCATCATCACCAGGTGGTTGTAGTTCAATATCAGGGGGCAGGGGCACGTTCCGTCGGATACACATGTTGTGTAGCATGACACATGCCATGATGATCTTGGCCACCTTCTCATGCCTGTAGAGGAGTGCCCACCCGACCAGCTAAGGCAGCGAAACCGTGCCTTCAACATGCCAAAGTTCTGCTCGATAGCCACAGGGGTACGGGTATGGGAACGATTGTAGTCCTCCTCGTGCCTGTTCTGTGGGTTTCGGACAGGGGTGAGGAGCCAGAGCTTCAGGGGATAGGCACTATCACCTGCATGAGAGGCAATACAAGGTATATGTTAGTCAATTCATGATGGACAGCTGTACTAGTCACGCATGCCTGCAGATTATCATTAGTCAAATGCACATGTCCCTGGTTGCATGCACACAATTTTAATGCCCTCAATGTGATGTGTGCCATGGACGTATGGTGTGGGTTGCATCTCCAAGATGATACACGGTGTACAATGCCTTGATGTTGCTAATGCATTGTGGATAGATACTGCTGTGTTTGTGTCAAATTTGTGATATGTTGTGTTCTGTATGATTTTCTAACTGGCAGCGTTGGCAGTAGGTTCTGCAATATTAGGCGTTAAGCGCTGATTATTATGATGGTGACATGCTGCACTTCTGTGGTGGTGGCATCCCTGTGACAAGCAGTGGATTCCTTTGGTGATTTTGTTCAGTGCACTCCCATGCATGCTTGTCCTGTGTAGTGATTTGCTGCAGATTTTTACATAGTGAATATTCACAGCATGTAGCTGGATTGTGTTACAGAAGGTGAGGTACGATGATGGGTGGTGGACATGTTTTGGGATGTGGGGTGTTTTTAAGTTTGCCATGTTGTGATACGTGTCCAGCTTACTTCATTGCTATGGGATTTGGTTGTCATGTTCAGTTTGGGATGCTTTGGGGCACAGTGTTTTGTGAAGTGCACATCGTGCTGTCACATCAGCAATGACACCATGCTGGTGTGTGCCTCTATCCCCCCCTTTCACTGCCAAGTGCCTGTCATGCAACTTACCAAGCAGCCAGGCACGTTGTCCTGCATGTCACTCCATGTAGCATGGTAGCGTAGAGTTCCACAGGACCATTGAGTCACGTGTTGATCCAGGATACCGGGCACAACAATGTGTGATGATCTTGCTGGCGTCACATACCAACTGCACATTGATGGAGTGGTATTGCCTGCGGTTGCAGTACACCACCTCCATGGCATGCGGGACCACCAACTCCACGTGGGTGCAGTCAAGGGCACCTATACAATTTGGCATGCCTGCCAGTGCATGGAAGCCACCTTTTTTGTCAAGAATCTCCTGGGGAGTCTGTGGTAGGGATATGTAGTCCCTTGTGTGCTTCAGGAGGGCATCCAGCACTTGGTTCAGCATGTGAGAAAATAAGGGTTGTGATATACCATGCATGTGCCCCACTGTGTGCTGGTAGAGGCCTGTGGCAAGGAAGTGGAGCACCGATACTACCTTCAGTAGAAGGGGGATGGTGGGGAGTATTTCAAATAGGCTGACAATGTCATTGTGTATCATGTCCACGATGGTGGCTATGGTGTCCCGGTCCAGACGGTACAGGGTGTGGATCTGCTCAGCGGTTAGGTTGAATGGACTGGCTCTGATGCGAGGGATTTGGGGCTGCCTGCGTGGTACCAGTGGCTGCACTGGTGGGGCATGTTGGGCCTGTCTCACCCTCCTTCTCCTCCTGCATCTCCTCTGTGGTGCCTGCTGTTGTTGTTGTTGTTGCTGGTGTAGCAATGCAAGCATGTCCTCCATCCCCAGTATTGCTACTATTAGTGGAATCATTTTGGTGTGGGAAGGAGTGTGGTGTGTGGGTTTGCTCCTTTTGGGCTGGCCCACACTCCATTGCCTCCACCTGTGCTGATTGTGTGCACCTGTGGCAATTGGGAACACCACACATAGCACTTTACCGGTGCTTTGCGATGACCAGTATTGACGGCATGCCGGTATCCCCTATTAGCGCCTTCATGATGCCGGTATTTGCATGTCTGCCTGACTTGTGATGTCCTCCTGTTTGCGGCATCCCGGTATTGCTGGCCTGAAGGCCTGTGTGCATGCGCCCTTGCCACTATTAGAGGCACCGTTATTAGCGGTGCCTCTAATACCGGGTTCTAAGGTCAGATTAGCCCGGAGCGGTATCTGATGCCAGTAATCCTTTACTGGCATCATTTTTCCATTCCCTCCAACCTCGTAATGACCCCAGTTGTGTCATTAAGAACGTGCAAGTGCAGGGAAGAGGGAAGGGGAGAAGTGCCAGGGGTGAGGGGAAGGGGGAAGTGCAGTTAACTCACAAGTGCAGTCAGCGGGCGGCTCTTAAGTGCAGAGAGAAGGGACTGGAAGGTTGCAGATACAGACTCTTAAGTGCTGGGGAGCCCAGAGGCAGTGCGAGGGAAAGTGGGCATACAGGAGCCTGGGCCCAAGTTCAGAGGTGACAAGGTGAGCAGTGCGCAGAGCAGTCAGGTGGGTTAGCAGGGGAGAGGACAAGAGAAAGCTTAACCAAAGAGGAAGGTCTTGAGTTGCTTCAGTGAACCAGAGGTGGTTCTGCTCAATTTTGAGAGAGGCAAAGAGGCTGTTCCAGAGGGAGGCCCGAGCCGAGGGGATAGATATGCCCCCAACTCTCCGCTTGGAGAAGTGTTTGACCCTGAGAGTGTTGGAGGTGGATGAGTGGAGATCTCAAGAGGGAAGATGTTCTGGAAGAGAAAGTTGGAGGTAGAACGGTCAAAGGCCCCAGGAAGCCTTGCAGAGACTGCACAGGGTCTTGAAGTTGATCCTTGCAGCCACAGGGAACAAATGAAGACATTTCAGAGCTGTAGGGATACGATCCCTGGGCTTGAGGCCAAGGACAAGTCTTGCAGTCCTTTTCTGGATAGGTTGTAAAGGTTGAAGAGTAGAGGCAGGAAGAGTTAGAAGGAGGCTGTTTCAATAGTCTGGCCTAGAGAGGACCAGAGCTCTGGAGACAGGGAGCTTCTGGAGGAAAGTGAGAAAAGGAAGAATACCTCTGAGGAGGTGCAGCTGATAGTTTGACTTCTTAGAGACGTCAGAGATGTAATGAGAGAAGGAGAGAGTGGAATCGAAGATAACATCAATTTTCTTAGCCTCACAGGAAGGAGCAAGAAGAGGGCCCAAAGTGAGCGGCCAGAGAGAGAGGAAAGGAGGGAGTGGGTGTCCTAATGAGGAAGATCTCAGTCTTACAGGCATTAAGGGAGAGATCATTGGTGGCACACCATTCCTGAATTTCAGCCAGATAATCTGGGATGAGAGAAGAAGCAGAGGTGGCGTAGGGGAGCCTAAAATTGAGCTCAGTGTCATGCGCTTAAGATTGAAAATTGGAGCAGAAAGTAGCAATGTGGTGGGCAAGAGGTTCCATGTAGTGGTTGAAGAGCCAGGGAGAGAGGTTCGACCCCTGGGGAACACCACAAGTAGAGAGAGAGATATAGAAGAGAGGAAAGACCCCGGTTGGACCTGAGAGAGTCATTTGGTGAGAAAGGTCAACCAGGCCAGGACCTGATCAGCAATACCAAGGTTATCCAAGAGACAATTGAGCAGGATGGAGTGGTTGACCGTTTCAAAAGCAAAGGATAGATCAAGGAGAATGAGGACAAAAGGGAGATTAGAGTCAAGATTGGAGAGCAAGTCCTCACAGGTGTTCAGTAGAACCATTTCCGTGCTTCTGGCAGCTCTGAAGCCAGACTGGTGATCTTGGAGGTAAATAACAGATTCAGTAGGCAGATTAAGCTGGGAGAGGGTAAGCTTTTCCAAGAGTTTGCCCAGGAAAGGAGTGATGGACTTCAGGTGATAGTTAGCCAAAGAGGAAGGATCGGTCGAGGGCTTCTTTAGAAGGGGGTTGATAAGAGAGTGCTTAAGGAGGAGAGGGGGAAGTTCCAGTGGCAATTGAGTGATTGCAGAAATCGGTCAAGGCTGGAGCAAGGGTGTCAATGTGGTCCTTGATTGTTTTGGACAAGCAGGGGACAACCTGCTTTGATGAGACATTCATAGATCAGACTTGTCTAGAAACATTGTCTGGGGTTAACAGGGGAAATGAGCAGAAAGGAGGAGTAGAGATGGCCTCAGACGGGCAAGGAGTGGTAGAGGAAGAGGAGGTAGAGGAAGAGAAGGGTGGACAGGATGTCCTGAGTTTTAGTAGTGAAATGAGAGGCCAAGGCCATGCAGAGATCCTGGGAGGGAACAGGAGAGGTAGAGACTTCAGCAGGATTGGCCAGCTCCTTCCAGATTTTGAAAAGTTCAGCCAAATTGTTAGATGCCATAGAGATGTGGGCTTGGATGTAGCCTCTTTTCTCAGAGAGGGCAGAGAGTCTGTACTGCCTTTGGAGCAGGCACCAGGCCAATTTGTCAGGGGCTGCACTCGAGGTCCTCCTCTTCCTCTCCGCCGCCCTACAATTACACTTACAGGCGGCGAGGTTGGAATTGTACCAAGAGTTGAACTTGGATTTGGGCTTCAAGTGGATCCTCGTGACAGGGGCAAGGACATTCACAGTGTTAGAGATAGAGAGATGATAGATAAAGAGGGCTGTGTCAAGGTGTGAGTCACCCAAAGATGCAGGAGTAGAGAGAGCAGTGGCAAAAGCCACAAATGACACACGCTTCATGGGTCGGATGCCCGAGAAGGTAGGTGGCAGTGCTGGAATTGGCTTGACCTGTGGGGAAGAGAGAGGGAGTGGGGAAGAAAGCCATTCTTGTGCATCATTACTTAAGTAGGTGGCACACACTATTTGCAGTTATTGTCCCTGCCCCCTCCCCTCACCGTGCCACTCGTGCAATCACAGTTTAATTCTCTTATCGCTGACTGCTCTAGCGGCAAAGTGGTACATTCACAATAGATGTCAATCTGTCCCCTGTTCAGCAACTTTAGTGATGACCCTTTTCACAGGCCATCAGTTAGGGATGATTCTTGGCCAGGCACCAAAGGCTTTCCCCTCCCCTCTCGTGTTGGCTGCCATTATGCACATACCACTAGTGCCTTCACTTGGTTACCACTACCCAACACCTGCCCCAAAAAATATTGCAGTTGCTGTGGTTCACAATGGTTGCCAGTCAGCTCCCTAATGGAAGTCATTGGCAGCATCTGTGGTTATGTATAGTGGGGGGTTAGAGTTTGGGATGATAGGTGGCCGAGCGAGTAGGCAGCTTTGGTCAGAAAAACAATGAAAACTCACAGTTCATTAAAAATACTGCAGTTGTTTTACTGAGTGTGCAAGACAAAGAGAGACTCAGACAGGCACACTAAACATTAACATACTGTGTGAGAGTCATGCAGAAGAATAATAAACCACTCAGAGCAATGACAATGAGAGAGTGAGGCTATATTTTGATAGTCTTGTCTGTTTTAAAGTTAGGCATTGCATTGTGGCTTGCTCATCCAAGGAAAGACGGGGGTGCCATCATAAAGAATGCAGACAAGTCTATAAAGCATCAAGAAAGTATTGAGACTGAGGACATCTTGGGATCAAGATGATGAAACTTATGCTGCAGTCGTAATGGAGAGAGCAAGCTATTTTACATATGAATACATGCAAAGAAACGCAAGCAGATGAAGTATTCTTAAAAGGGTAGCTGTATATTGAATAGATTGCGGCATGTGCCAAAATGTACATACAGACATATATATTACACAGCCACAGTAGTGGCCATGTAGTTATGATTCAGTTGCTGTTTCCATAGGAAGAACACTTTTTGGGTGGTTTATAACTCCGCTCCCCCTGGACGAATCCTTACCAAACTTTGCAATAAAAGTATATGGTTTGGTGAGGTTTGGTCCGGGGGGGTTATAGGGGGGGTCCCAAAATGTATTTTTTCCCCATAGACTGAATGGGGGAAAACCTTTGCGCACTCCTACAGCCAAAGCCGCTGGATGGATTTTCACCAAATTTGCAGCAGGAGCAGGGGCTTGGTCCAGAAAGCGTGCTTTTGTAAATTTGGTGAAAATCCGTCCAGTAGTTTTCTTTAAAACGACCAAAAAGTAGGTCTAAAAAAATTAGTGATATCTATGTCCACTCCGCGGAGACACTTCTCTATTTCCTCCGCGGGCAGGACACTGATTGGCTAATGGGCTCGCGCCATGATCGCGGACATGTGACGGGTCCGTCGATTGGCTGGAGTGATGCGTGATGTGCGTCAGATTGTACGGAGGCACCAGCCATCTTGGATCTGCCGACAGCGCGGCAGCGAACAGAGGCAAAATGCAGTTTTGGGGAGTGTTTTGGTGTGTCAGAGTGCTTGGGGAGGTTTAAGAAGTAAGAGATGGGTGAAATACTGTATTTGTTTAGGTGGCAGGTGCTACTGATGTATTCGACATGCCCGGGATGTTTGTAATTAATGAAAATGAGGGGTGTCGTAAGGATAGTATATCCGTCCGTGCTGTGCGCAGGCTAGTTGAAACTGTTCTAAGGACACGCGTAGTGTCAGCAGACATTAAAATTGAGTATATGTCACAGTTAAAATCTTTGATTCTATGGGTGTGATACTGAGTTATAAGCCACCATGGGTGTGATATGCTGCGGTGGTTGTGGCCAGGGCCTAGAGTCTTGGGTACATGGCCGCAGGCCGTAGGCTGTAGGCCATACACCCAAGACTCTAGGCCCTGGCCACAACCACCACAGCATATCACACCCATAGAATGGAATATGTATCAGGTGGTTGTGGGCAGGGCCTATAGTGTTGGGTGCAAATTGAGTATATTGCTCAGTTAAAATGTTTGATTCTATGGGTGTGGTACTGAGTTATAAGCCACCATGGGTGTGATATGCTGCGGTGGTTGTGGCCAGGGCCTAGAGTCTTGGGTGCATGGACTTTGGCCAAATACCGAAGGGTCTAGGTCCTAGCCACAACGACCCCAGCATATCACAGCCATAGATACACCCATAGTATCAAATATCTATCAGGTGGTTGTGGGGAGGGCCTAGAGTCTTGGGTGCATGGCAGAAGGCCATGCACCCAAGACTGAAGTTATAAGCACTGAAGTTATAAATCAGCATGGGTGTGATATGGTGCAGTGGTTGTGGTTGTGATATGCTGCAGTGGTTGTGGCCGGGGCTTAGAGTCTTGGGTGCGTGGCCGCAGGCTATACACCCATGACTGTAGGCCCTGGCAGCAACCACTGCACCATATCACACCCATAGATCACATCTATAGATTCGAAATATCTATCAAATGTTTGAAATTATACTTACTGTTTGATTTGTTGAGATTCGATATATTTTTTACATGACTTTGGTACCTGGAGGAAATATTCTTTTTCTGTGATAAAAGAAAAGAGCATGTTAGTGTGTGTATTTTATAAAGACTTATTATATTGAATAATAGACATTTCAGCTTCTTTTTGGACCCTCATGTTTGGTTTACAAACCAGTGTACTGTGCATTATGCTCAGTTTCTGTGTTTGTTTTTCAAATCATTGGGTTTGTGGGGAAAAAATATCCTTGTCGGATTAAAAAAAAAGTTTTTTTGTTAGGTTACAGTCTATTTGTTTGTTTCCTTTCAGTGTTCACTTGTTGTTTCTGGTTTATGTTCCATCTGTTGGCTTGTTGCAGATTTCTGAAGCAGTTAGAGACCTTTTTGCATATTCTAACTGTCTATTTTATGTTCCAATTTAGTGGTATTCATTTATCTGTTTGGTTGTTATAGAATCTTGGGCCAGTTAGATACCTGTTGGCGTATTCCAACTGTTTATAGTTCTTTAATTGAATTTTTGTTAATGTTGAAGCACAAATTAGTTATTAAATTTTGGTTTTAAGAAGATTAATAAGCGTTTGTAAGATTTGCTGGAAATCTCTGTCTTAGAGTAATGGTACTATCATTACATTCGAACCATCCACATTTCTTTTTAATATATGTAGTGACCTGCATTGGTTGTGGCTCCTGCGTGGTAGATTATACCTATTGTTGTGAAGGTTTTCTGACCAAGTGACACTTGACCGTGTGTGAATCCAGTCAGCTTGCAGTTGTTTTTGGTACCAACTGCATTGTAACGTAGAAGCATTAGTATTACTTAGTTACTATGTGTTGGTATCAGTAAGGTGGAGCGTTTTTTCTGAATTGCAGGTAGTACATAATCTGCCATGGTTTGCATTTTGTACCAGTTGCTGAAATGGAATGGATTCACTATTAGGTATGGATACATACACGAAGCGCTCATTAGGGATTTGTTCCTGTGTCACATTGTTGCAGAGAGTGCATGTATGTGTGCACATTTATGAAATCTGGAAGATTTCATTTATAGGTATGTTTTTGTTTTCCAGTACTTGTAGTAAGTACATTAGAAATTCTTGTGGATCTTCTTATGAGTTTATAGTGAATTTCACCATTCCAGCACAGTAGTCCAATTCTTGTCTTATTCCATGAACACTATGGGGCCGAGTCATGGAACAAACGTGCGCCGAAAATCCCAGCGCAAGCTGGCGCAAGGTGGCGCAAGCGTGAAAAAGCAAGCGGACGTGCACGCATGCGATTCAAGGAAGGTGCTGTGCGTGTTTTCTACTGGTTGTGCACCAAATCCATGTGTGGCGCACATGGGCGCACACGTCATTGCAACAACCTGAACGCTGTGCGCGACACGCTCAGGGACAATGCACAATGTCCGCGCACAGACCAAAAAAGGGGGCGGGACACAGGGTGTAACACGCGGAATGGGGAACAACGCGTGAAAAAGAAGGCGTAACTGGGGAAGTACTGCAGGGAAATACACGGAACGCCCACACGCACACAAACAACTCGTATTCATGGATTTGAATACTGGAAACAAGCATATGCTAAAAGACGCGCACAGACGTCAACACGTTCGCCACAGGAAGGCAGGCGTAAGCGTCCCCGTGCACAGTATAAAAGTGCACACAAACAACAAACACGTATATACCGCTACGATGAATGCCCCATTTGTTGCAGCACTGATCGTGGGACACCGCAGGAGGAGGAGAATAGCCAGGGCCTGCATTTTTTCCCCCCGGACTAGCCTTTTTGGGATTCCTGACGACCAGGTCTACGGCAAGTATAGGTTTCCATCTCATATCATCCAAGACCTGGTCAGGGAGGGGGAAGATGACCTAACATCCCCCACTCTCTGCTCCCAAGCATTGAGCCCCTTGGAGAAGGTGCTCAATGTCCTGCATTTATTGGCCACTGGGTCATTTCGGCGGACTACTGCCATAGTGGTGGGGGCCTCACAGGCCACACAGTCACGCTGCCTACACCAGGTGTTGGCAATCATGACTGCGCGCCCCTCAGTCCGCAGGCACATATACATGCCCAGAACACCCGCAGAAAGGCAGACCTTTGTCCAGGACTTTTACAGGGTGGCACACTTCCCCAAAGTGCTCGGTGCCATAGATGGCACCCATGTAGCCCTACGTCCACCTAGGGCAACTGAGCACATCTACTGAAACCGCAAGCACTGACATTCCATCAATGTGCAGGTGGTATGCGATGCCAAGGGAATCATCACCTCTGTTTATGCAAACTACCCTGGCTCCACCCATGACAGTTTCATATACAGAATGTCCGCCCTGAGCTGGGCCCTGGAAGCTGGGCAGCATGGCAACACATGACTCCTAGGTGAGTACAAATGCCCGTGCACATGCCTGCATATCACACACAGACAAATACACAAACCCCAATAATCACAACCATTATAACCTCTCCAGGGGACAGTGCCTACTCTCTGAGCAACCACATGATGACGCCAATCCGGAACCCCACCACACCACCCCAGGTAAGATACAACGCTGCCCATATTGCAACCAGGGGCATAGTGGAGCGCACATTCGGAGTGCTCAAGGCATGCTTCCACTCCCTTGAACGCTCTGGCGGGCAGCTACTCTATGCACCCCCAGTAGTGTGCAGGATCATTGTGGCAGCATGTGTCCTGCACAATGTTGCAACATGGCAGGGCGTACCGGTGGACATGGTGGTGCCCCACATCTCCAGGCACAGGCGCTGCCCATGGGAGGGGATAGGGCACGTGGCGAGGCAGCTCAGACCCAGCTTGTGGCCACATTTTTCACCTAAACTCGCACCCCTGCGGAGTGCACACAGGCCTGGCACATACCAGGTGACAATTGATGATGACAAAGAGACAGTCAACTGTCACAACCTTACCCCCCTGAGAATGTTGCCATGGAAGTGCCACATTGTGTGCATCCCTAGCTACTCAAACTTAACCAATCATGTGTGACCAAAAGGTACACATGCAAGGTGTGTATCACACAGACCTGCAAAACAGGCCATGACAATCACTGGTATGTCACCCAAAGCCTCCAAAACCACAACATGACATGGCAAACAATAGCAAAACACCAACACAGTACCAATAATGTACACATTGACATGTGAAGTGGCGTCAGACAATGATGCCTGACATGGAATCAGATGAAATGACTAACCAACAACTTCCCACACAAAGCAAGTCATACCCAAATGCATACCAACAGTTGTAGCTTGAACATAATCATAACAATGAATGCCTGTTTACATGCACATTGTGCACAGCAGCAAAATCAACACTGCGTAATCCGTGTGATGTGTCCATCTCCGCAAACACTGTGCTCGGCACACAGCGTAGTGACCAGCCATTGTGTGTGACTGTTAGGGAGAATTCTCTGTTTAGGCTGAATTTCCTAACCTAGTGAGTCCCCCAGCAGCTTTGCTGGATTTCTGGAGTTTGTTTTTTTCCATCCTGCCAAGAGTGAGACTTTTTTCTCCCACTCTTGGACATGTATGTGTGGGTAATTCCTTGGAAATGTCAATGTGTTCGATGTGCTATGGGGTCTTTTACTCCATAGGGTCTCATATGTTTTTCTATGTGTGTTGCACCGCACCCTACGTGCCGTAACACTGGGGCGTCCTAGCGGACCCCCATCATAGACTCCATACCCGGGGACTGACTACTGTCTCCCCGGGCATGTAAAGTCACCATTGGCTTCACTAGACCTAAATTTACTAACAGGACTAGTGCAAACCATCTTATTGTGGACGTACTAGTAGGGGTAATTCGATTACTCCTAGACCTGTTACTCGAAGGGGCACTGACCCGTCCCCCCTCGTCGAGTTTTGGCTGGTGGCAGTGGAAACTACTTGTTATGTTCGACCCCGAGCATAACCCTATGGGATTCGTCCCATTGTTGGAGATTGATACTTTTTCTCGTTAATCTCTAACATACCACCGATCTACTTATCGTAAATAAGTTTATCGGATGGTATTTTCAGCCAGAACTCGGTTTGTAAAATGGCGTCTGTGTTCGTCTCTGTGACTCCTAAACCAAAGGTTGAGCCCTTTGTTCCACTTTTGGCGGGCCTCTGTACAGAGACCCTCCAAAGTGGTGCCATTCTGTCTGGGTTACCACAGGGGTGTGGGAGGGGGTTTAGGCACCCTGGACCGAGTTGCCTTGCCAACTCAGGTCGCACTCTGGAGTGATTGGCCCAAGTGGTGAGCGTTCCCGCTCACCACTTAGCATGTGGTGATTGACAGTTAGGCTGAAGGAATGGGGGTTTTCTGCATAAAAGCAGGGCTTTTGGGACTGGATCTTCAGAAGTCGCCACAGGACCTAAGAATCCGACGAGGGTAACGCTGAGCCGACCTGCACAACGACACCTCCGGTGGAGCCCTGCGGAACCGACTCACCACTTCCCGACGACAGAGGAGATTCTCTTCCCCTGGCTGGTGGGAACAACCAGTCCCCTTTGCTTTTTATTCGCCTCAGGACGCAGTGGTCGAATTGCCCATGCAGAGCACCCCGGCAACCGGATAGCCACTACCCCTGAACCGCGACCAAAAGGTGGTGCCTTGTGACGGAGCACTCCGCGGCTGGCCTCTTCCCTGGTGGTGCACCGGACTTCATTTTCTTCGACGACGAGATCATCTCTACTCTTGGCAAAGACCCGCCGTGCATCCACCACCAGGAACAACTGGCCCCGCCGGAGCTGCCCTCCACAACAAGGTACCGTGTCCGCCTGGCTTCCCTTTCGATCGGTTCGAGTGAGGTGTCTGAATCCTCTCTGTTCCGTTGGGTCGCCTCCAAGCTTTTCTCATCCTTTGTTCTGAACTGGTTCAACCTGCCGATAACAATTTGCTATACAGACTTGAATGCATCTCCACTAGAGACTTTTTGGGACATCGCGCCTTGCCTCTCTCCGAGTGGTCCTGGCCTCTGAACTTTACGATCTATTGTGATTTTTGCCTTCTTGCCTTGCATTCTATCCGCGTAGGATTGAACTGTGTTGATTTCATGACCTCCCTATCTTTTTCTCTCCCATCCTAACTAATATTCAAGTGTCATCTGGGTTGAGGTATACACCTCTGTCTGAAAATAAGTGATACCGGTAGAACCTAGAGTTGTCGAAATATTGCTAGGGGGATTGATCGTTTTCGACTCCGTAGAGTAATTGTGTTTGATTTGTTTGCCGTGATTTGCCTTAGTGTTTTTCATAGATATTCTGTTATAAATAAATGCCTTAATATCTTTACACTAAGCCTCGTTGCGTGTTTGCTTATCTTGCTGTGAAGAATTGCCCTATCTTGTATACTCCACATACCGCTCAACTTTTCTTGAGAGAAGTCTGACTGCTCAGCCACAGCTATCACGTGAATCTGTGTGGTGCAGACTGCTACCAAGTAGGTTCACCTCCAACGCCTGTAGTCCTAAATCTTTTGCAGTGGTCCCAGAGGGAACTGCACAGGTTTCCGCCTAACAGTGACGCCCACCCTGAGCATCACATGAAAATGACAAACTAAATAAAGAAACAAATCACGCAGGTACAGGATCCACAAATGGTCATAGATCATGTGCTGCAGGGACACAGTGGGCCCCAGAAGGCAAACTGAGTGCACATGTGGACATGGAAGGATGGTTGTACATGTTGTGGATCATAGTGCGAGTGTGTGTGTCAGTAGGGACATACACTCAATACATGCATGTGCAATCAAGTGACCATCAGTGTCCTCTACACATCACATGTGAACATTGCCCATGTGTACACCCCAGCATGTCAAACCACAACTATCACCTCACACCTGATAGGTAAACACAACACATGAACAGGCATTGATCAGCAGAATACATCATGTACATAGGATACCACAATTACAATGTCAGGGTGCCCATCACACTTTGGGGCAAGGCAACTGTCCAACAACAAAATATCCCCCCTCCCTCACATATCACCATGACGCACTGAACAACTGCACCTGGGTTATGTAGCCTTCTTCCTTGAAGTCTACCTGGCCACTTTGTCTCCATCTTCCACCTTGCGTGTAAAAAGTGTCCAGCACCCTCAGAGGCCACCTTGACTTGCACCAAAATACCAAATCAAAGAGAACTCAAAGCAGGCAAACACACAAGCCAAGCAAAAAGCCTGCAGGCAGCAAAATACACCAGAAGAGTCTCCAGTAGATGACTTGAAGCAGCAGTACATCACAAAGCACAAGTACTAGCACAATGATGGAACAACCAAGGTAGCACAGTAAAACAATGTCACAACAGGATGTGTACCATGTTTGGTACACAATATGCAATGATGCACCACAAACTGATGTGTACTATCACAGATCCCGTGTACAGGCGCAGGAATGGCACGAACCAACCACCCCCACCGTAGTATGGGTGCCTGCATGGTCAAATTTACACAGGCCTCTGAGATCTTGGTGGGGAAGGAGGGTCAGGGATATGCAGTTGGGACAGGCATTGGTATTCTGGATAACCGGAATGAGGGGCAGGAGAGGGGAATAGGATTGACAAGGGAAAGTAGGGAATGTACACAAATATACTAATCACATTAACACATACACAATCAGACCAAACGTATACATCATGCACATAGTACCACATTACTCAAGTGGAAGTCAAAGAGAAACTTATCTCTGGGGTGAGTGCTGGCCTGCGCACTCTCAGGTCCGGTAACAGGAGCAGTTCAATGCTGCAAAGAGAGCCAGAGTCACTAATCTGTGCATGCCCATAACACACACACACACCACCATACATGCCCCAAAGTAACAAACTACTCTACAATCAAACAATCTGGTGTGGTGCTTCGTACCCATACGTAAGATTCCCCAGGTGATGGTTCATACACAGTCAATGCAGTAAGTCAGGCGCCGGTGGGTGCATGGCAAATGGAAGACCAATGTGTCAAGATTCACACAACATCCAATGTTCCCTGGGTAAGCAGCCAGACGCATTTAGCAAGGTACGACTTCAGTAGAAGTCGTGTTCCAGCATAACCCAATTAAAGTAGGTAGTGCATGTGTCAATTTCAACATGAAAATGAAATGCACTGCACACGAGTCTGTCCATCATCTGTCCCTGTGAGCTGCTTCTTTCCCTGTATTGGAATGCTACATGGATAATACAACTGCCTCAATGGACCATGGTGGACCGGAGGATATGTGCCACTGCCCCTGCATGTGCCCCAGACAACTTTCCCATCAACTAGCCATTAGTACATCAACGCATTTTAGCTGTACTGTGCGCTTCAACACCAATATCTGTCCAAGCTCACCGTCAGTGGTGCTACTTAGCATGCATGTGCAACTGGCCTGGTGGAAGGTTGGCTGCGGTGTGGCCCCCTTGTGCTGCTCACCTTGCCTGGAGTTCCTTGAAACACTTCAGCTTCTTTTGGATGTATGAGCGCAATCCCTGTGGCTCTGCTTGCACACACATGCACATGTCTGCACCACCAAAAGTGTCCAGCTTCCAGACGTCCAATGGGCCATATCTGCTGGGAAAGGTGCTCTGGAGGCTCATCCCCCTGCAGAAAGGGAAGAAAACACATGATTAATGCTTGAAATTCCCCTGTGTGTGTCTCTTCAGGCATGTCATGACTGGACCATGTCAGAGACGTACATCAGAAATCACACCATCAGTGTGACTTTCACAGGCAAAGTGTGGTAGCCACTGTCTACAACATGAATTGCATCAAGCACATGTACAGTAAAGATAAGAAACATACTACACAATGTATAACAATTAATGTACACATGAATCATGAAACCACCCATCTGGCAAAGGAAGAACTGTGGTCAATATCACCCCTATCATCCCCACTAGGGGTGTTAACACAAGTAGTACAGCAGCAGACATGCCACAGATATGACAGTCCAAAGCCCTTGTGTAATAGGCTGTAACACCGAATCATCCCTGCAAACCCATGGTTAAGGGAAGCAGGAGTGGCATATGTGAGTCAGGACCCCAAGCTGCAAACACATACACGAGATAAGCTTGAAGGGACCAGCTGGAACAGACAGTGGATGCTTTCAAAAGCCACAAAGCACCACACTGTCACATGAAAGCACAATAGACAAGCAATTTTAAACTATATTAACTAATTACACTAACTATGAAAAACCTACAGTACCTAATTAAACTATCAAATTGAAATTTAACTAACTAAACTAAAAGAAAAATCAAATATGGCCACATACAACCCGGGGGGGAGGCACCCAGGAGGGGGGAGGTACAGAGTGCAGCTCAACACCCACATGCGATGATGTTGAGGAAAAAAAAACCTCCATGGGCTCAACGCCTGCACAGCCCGACCTGTTGGGAGATACCTCGTTGTCCGAGTCTAGCTCTTCCTGAAAAGGAGGACGTGGCACAGGAGCCTGACCATGCCTAGCCACAGCTTGCCCCTCGTCGGTAGCAAATCTGCCGGACGGGTGAGGTCTGGTTCTGTGCGGCGATGACACGTAGGTCTGCATGCAGAACCTCCCGTGATACGCGTGCTTCCTCTTGCAAGGTACCACGTGTAACACGGAGTTCTTCCTGCAAGGCCTGGCTGGACAACTGATGCTCCTCCCGGCAAGCACGTAGCTCAGCTGAGATGGTACGCTCAAGCTGCTCAAACCTCTCCTCTGACCGCATCCTCTGGGACATCAAGAGGACACCCAGAATAGATCTGATGGACTTATACTCAGGCATCAGGGCCTCCATATGTGCCTCTGGATGAGCAGCAATTGCTTGATGCAGAGACAACATTTCAGCCTGGCGTGCCCTGTCTGAGGGTGTCATGCCCAGCCTGAGCGAGCGGGCCGTGGACCGTGCCGCCCGCTGCTGGAGAAGCACCTGCCTAGCAGGGGGGAACACGGATTGGGCCACACGCTCCATGCTCACAGCGATGTTCTCCATTGCTACCCCCTGGTGTTCAGAATTGGCAGTCACGGCTTGCTCCCACTCAGTATAGCGTGGTTGCGTGCGGCCACCGCGTTGCTGGGCTTGACACCTGCGGGACCCAAGGACCAGCCGTCCTCGTTGGGTTTGCACCACACGCGGCTTCACGACAACATGCCCCCATCAACGTGATGGCCCAGACAAATCAGCGACTTGTGTGGAGGGTGACTCCTCGTCCCGATCCACCACAGGCGGAGGTTTCACCACTGTCTGACCCCTCAGTACAGGTGCCGCGGACAAAGGAGTGTCCACATCAGAATCACTCACCCCTGACATATGGACCTGATGCACATCCAACGCCACATAGACGTCAGAGTGGTCATCAGGGCTGGACTCATTGCCAGCCAAAGACAAGATGGTCTGTAGCACATGTGGGTTTTCATGGCCTACCACCCCACGACCCCCACTTGTGCCGGGTTGCTGTAGTGATAACAACCCTGTGCGTGGCATGACAACACCATCCTCTGGCTCCATTGCGTCATCATCTGAAAAGAAGAGAGACAAAAGGTCACTACACATGTTAGAAGCACACAACACACACACACATAGACATCACACAGACAGCCAACATATTAAGAAGACATGTCGCACACAAAAGAGAACCTGCCATGCATGCTGGGTCAACTTGACATTGCTTCTTTGATTAGTAGGCATGTAAAAGGGTGTCATACCACTCAGAAGTCGGTCGATGCAGTGCAGCAAATTTGTACGTTACTCACTATCTACATGTACAAGTACTTCATGATGTGTATCAGAAAATGTGAAGGCAGTAAAAGGTCAACTTCAGGCATCACGTGCAATGTGCATGCAATGGGTTGCATGGCTACAAGCAACCCACCGCTCCTCCTAAGTGGAAATGCAGGGATGCCTTGCATGGTATCAAAAAGAGGACCATAGGCCTGTGAATTGGCAGAAAGTGTTGACTAGCATCAATTACATCATCTGAATCAAGTGACAACACAGCAGATGATGATGGGACAGTAAGCAGGACACATAATGAACCCTCAGGAGTACACCCACGTGTGAACAAGACACTACACCAGTTGGACAGAGTCATTGGGCCTAAAACAGGCTGAGGCCTGTGACCCACACAGACTGTGACACCTTAAACATGTGTGGGACGCAGGACTGAGCCACAGTGGCCATGGGAAGGCTGATGAAATGCCATGCAATGTAGGTCACCCTGGACACGTACTACAATGATCATCCAGTCAAGGACACATAGGGGCATGCATGGAATGCACATGGAGCATGAATGGGCACTCATATCCCTGCGGAGCATCTGACATCTGCACAGTCCAACTGAGACACCCTGCATCAAGTACAAAGGATGTACCCCACAGCATATGTCTGGCAGGTTGGCTGGTGGAAGTTAGCATGTACACAGGACGCATGAACAGGCAAGTGCCTTACGGCAACATTGATGCAGACCAGTGCTAAGGTGAAATTGGGGTCCAAATGGGGGGTGGAGGGGCAAGGGAGCATGCCTACGTGGAGTACCCGCATGCAGGCAGAGGACACATGCACGTCAGTCATGCTATGACACAGTCCCAGGGCTGAGAGGAAGGACACCCCAGGCTACATGCAGAAGGGCCAGTGAGCTGGAACATGGACCGGAGGGACATCCTGGTGACCAGCATGTGAGTAGGGTGCAATAGTGGTGATGTAGAGAGTCCCCGTCTGCCCCACATGTCCACCATCCTGCAGAGCAGCCATGCATCAGTGAAGCATTGCATTACTTGCACATCAGAACCATGTACACATGACATGTAGTGTCAGTCATGCACAACACATCACACAAGTAAAACACACATGTCCTCGACAAACACGCTGCAACACTCACTGGACTGCGCATCAAAGTCTGCATCTCTCCCACTCCTTCGACCGATTCAGGTGGTATGAACTCTGCAACGAATGTCTCGTGCGGAGTGAGGTCTTCCTCCTCAGGTGCCGGCCCAATGCCAGTCACCAGAGTCATGTTGTAATTTGAGGCATGCTTAGCCTTAGCGCTGTGTTTGAGGTCATTCCAACGCTTTTTGCACTCTTGCGCCGTGTGCACCTCATGGCCGAATGCACTCACATGTTCCGCAACTTGCTTCCAGTGGGTATCACGGTGGGCAGCCGTAGTTTGACAATTAGGCCCCACTAGCATGTCACAGTTGTAGTCCCGGACGTAGTCCATGAGGAAGTCCAGTTCCTGCGCACAGAAAGGTTTCTTCCTCGACGTGCAGGAGGTCGTGGCTGTGTGTGCGGTCCCAGCCTGTGCTGCAGGTGCAACCTTCCTCCGCTCGGATGTTGGCGCAGCCCCTGGCTGGCAAATGCTGCCCTGATCCGTATGGCCAGTGGCACCGGTGGATTGAGCCAAGGGAGTGGCAGCTGGAAGGGCGACCAAAGGCCTGACTTGCGTCAGTGGCAGCTGGGTGCCCTCTAATGGACCCTGCGCAGCAACATCCGCTGTGGCAGGGTCATTGACCACGACTGTCCTGCTTGGTAGACTCACAACCGGGGTGTTGTTGGCTGCACTTGCCAACAACCGGCTGGTCGGGGCAGCAGATGACATTACTGCCCCAGGGACACGTGTCTCGGTCAGGGCAGCCCTGCGTGCACCTACGGTTTGCCTCCTGCCCTGTTGGAAATCTTCCATGGACTCTTGAAGTGCCAATGCACCCTGTGCTGGCAGAACCTGAGCCTGGGTGGTGTCCACAGCTGCACCTGCAGCTACCACTACCCTTGGGCCCGTGGCAGTCAATGAAATGGACTGCCGGGTCACATGGGCGCCAGTGCCAGATGCAGAAGCTGCATCTCCCGGAACCACAGGGGGTGGTGGCATGACTGCACCGGCACATGACACAACACCGTGCCCAAGTGGCGCACCTCTGCCTCTTCCCCCTCTCCGGCCACCCTGGACACCCATGAGTCCCCCTACTCCCTGGTCACCCGGCCACGTCCCTGACCACGCCCGCCACGAGGAGTACGTACAGCTGAGGTGCCCCTCACCTTTGGTGGCCTCCCAACCATGGCACAGATGGAGTAGTGCCGGCACAGATGGAGGAGTGCCAATGCCTGCACCTGAAAGGCTGTATGTGACCCCGATGATGAAGTGACGGGTCACGCAACGCTCAGGCACCCCAAAACTGCAGTAAAACCATGCACGCAACCACTGCAGCCTACGTGCGTGGAATTAACCTCCTGCAGTAGGCGGTGCCACCCAGGAACACAAAAAACACATACGCGTGGGACACGCAGGCTACTATGACCTCGAAAACAGGTACGTGATACACAGGGGCACCCGCAGTGGGAAAAATAGCATGCGCGACTCACCGTCAGACTAGCGCAATGATGACAAACATGCGTAGCCAATACCCCCGCCAAAAGAAGAGATACGTCCTTGATCCACTGTGAAGTTGTGATGGCGTGCGAAACAACACGAAGTAGCAACACACACTTCGGTCTCCACGAAAGGCATGTACAGCATTTTCCTGCCCCCAAGAGCCTCGAGCATGCTCCCACCTGCCATCTGCTGCTGCCTGCCTGCTGCCCACATGCCCTGCTATTTGGTGCCTGCACGTCAGCCATCTGCAGGGGTTCAGTTGCTGTGTCCACCCTTGCTGGAACAGAAGACTTCAACTGGGATACCATCGCTCCACACCTAGCCCCAGGACCCAGTTGCCCACCCACACCTGCCTCGGGGGTCACCATGTCAGGGCAAACACCATCCGAAACCACTGGCGACCCCCAGCCAGAGAGGCAGAGGGCCACCAGCTTCAGTGAGAAGGAAGTTGGTGTCCTGGTGGAGCAAGTTCTGGGCATTATGATGCCCTCTTCACACCATCGCGCACCAACAAGGAAGGACGGGAGAGGATCTGGGAGGACGTAGTGGTTGCCATCAATGCGGAGGGGGTTTCAACCCGCGACATCAAGCACGTCCGGAAGCGCTGGGAGGACTTCAGGTCCAGGACCCTCAACAAGGCCCGGTGCCTCACGATGGCAGAGGATGCAGAGGGGTGCCAGGTCAGCCTGACCAACATCCAGATGAGGGTCCTGGAACGCATAACCCCAGCGCTCCACGCCCAGATTCTTCGGAGGAAGACCCGTCTGGAGTTGAGCGGTAAGTGGCCATGCATTGCTGTGTGAAACAGGGCATGTTGCAGTGTGCTGGTAGTCAGCTACTTGGCTGTATGTGTGAAATAGGCCATGTATGGATGTGTGCGTGCAGGGACATCGTGGTAATGCATTTGAGACCAGTGATGCGTGAACCACATGGATGGTGCATGAGTTCCAATGCAACATGGGCAGCAGCATGCGGAATGCACACATGAATGCATGCCTGTCCCTGTTCTTGGGCATGGATGGGGTGAGAGATGGGGGCTGCTCTCATGTACATGTCTGGTGTACATGTCTGTGTGTCTGAGAAGCGTGTGTGTGACTTTGAAATGCCATGGATGCATGACACATGTCCGTGATGATGTGTAGATTCACTTATGCAGTCTGGTCACCCTTGTATCCACTGTGTCTGGTGTACGAGCCATGATGCATGACCCTCCGGTGATGTGTGTGCATGGGATCAGTATGAGCCATGATGCATGTGAGTTTAAAGGCAACATTTATGTCCATAGAGGCCCTTGTACATGGGTGCTGATGTTGATTGCATGTGCCGTGCCTGTTTCTGCATGTGTGTTGCGTGCATTGACCCATGTGTTGTGGAGGGACAGGATGGAAGTGACGTTTGACAGTGCCACTCATGTGTTATTGCTTCCTGTCTAGGGGACTATTGTACAGTACCCTGATGCTTGTGTTCTATGTCTACCTCTACGCAGCGTCAAGTGAAGAAGAGGGCGGAGATGGCGCTGTGGAGCTAAGCAGTGGGGATGCCTCCACCGGGTGGCGACGCAAGGCCCAGCCACCCTCCCAGGAATTGCCATCATCCGGGAGTGAGGGGACTGGTGCCGCGTCTGCCACTACGGCTGTAGCAGAAGGGCCGGGTGAGCCCCCACAGGGGCTTGCAATGGCGGAAGACGGTGCAGAGACATTTAGGTTGGTGGTCTCCACAGAGTAGGAGGAGCCCGCTACTGAGCCGCACATGGGGCCGGGTGGGGTAGTACCACTGGTGCAAGTTGTGCAGTCCAGGGCCAGGAGGCAGCACAGGTCACTGCAGAGGGGCCTGTGCATGTTGCTGTCCCTGACTCTGTGACTGCACCACCATGCACCAGCAGGGATGCGGACGAGGAGTCCCATGACCGTATGGGCTCCGTCCTGATTGGTGTCGCGCTGCACACGTGTGTCATTTGTGATGACGTGCGTGCTTCCTGGGGGGAGCATGCACGCCATCACGAAGAGCTGCGTTCCAACGTGGCACAGTTGGGAGGGGCCATGGTCGGTGCGTTCCTACATGTGTCGCGCACTCTGGCGGACCACTCCTCCTCTGTGGAGACTATGCGCCAGTCGTTCTCCCTGCCGTCTTCCAGCCCAGATTCCACCAGGGCCCCCTGTGGACCTGGCCTGACCAACACAGCCAACTTGGTGGTGATCCCATCCCTGCCACAGTCGGGAGGCGGCGGTCCAGCAGGGGTGGACACCCCAACAACTGGAGACCAGCAGATGGAGGATGTGCAGGCATCATCGGACAGGGCACATGGAAAGCAGCAGCAGCAGCAGGCTCTAGGAGGGAGCAATGATGGCTCAGGGCCATCAACATCAGAGGGGCAGGCAGCGGCCAAGGGCAGGAGGACCCTGGAATGGGTGTGTTTTCGGTGTGGCTGCAGTTGCACCAGCGTATAGATGCGTAGCGGTGGCGGGCGGAAGAGGCACGGCTCACCATGGTCAGGGCGGAGTTCTCCATGTGTCGGGCATTGAGGCGGGCTGAATGCCTTGAGGCAACTCTCAGGGTGTTGGAACAGGCCATGGATGCATCCCTGTGAGACCTCAGGGCCAGGGCAGAGGCCCGCCTCCAGGAGATAGACATGGAGTTCGATGATGCCCTGGCCCACAACATCACAGAGTGAGCTGTAGGACTTGCCCGCCGCCATTGTATATAGTTAGTTAGTTAGTGTTAGGTTTCCTTTCTCTTCTTTTTTTCTTTTGGGATGCTTGGACAATGCCCCATGTTTTTGTATATAGTTCTTAGGTAGTTTTTTTTTTATAGGTTTCATTTCATTAGTTGGGCTCATGGACCCTGGTTTCAAACTCTGTACATATTGGACTGTGGATTTCTGCAAAAAAATGATTTTACTTAGCCATGGATCAATGGATTTTGAAATTCCTGTTTCCTTTGGATTTGCTTTGGTGGACAAGGAGTTTTCACTGACTTTATTTTGGTTTGTGACTTCATTATTTTCATTTTATTTTTTTGGACAAGCATTCTTCTTTTTTTATTAATATTATTTTCATGCTTTGATTCCATTTGCTTAATTTTGTGCACAATACATTTTGATTTCTTACTTCCATGTGTGGTATTTGCTCATTTGTTTACTGCATGTCACAATGTGGGTTTGCACAATCACTGGCACACAGTGTGTGTGACGGACATGTGTTGATGTGCATAGTTGACTTTTGGTTTGTGACAAGAAATAGGCCTTTCAGTGTGGGGTGGATGGGAAACTTGATTGTGTCTCTGGACTGGGGTGGCGTGCAGTGGGATTTTGGTGGACATGAGGCCCATGAATGTGCATCTTTTATGACATGTTGGGTGGGGACATGTGACGGGGCCTGCTGGCAGGTGCCCATCAATGCAGGGTGGGTGGGGGTTCAGGGGGACATGTGTCGGGGGCCTGCTGGCAGGTGCCCGTCAAAGCAGGGTGCGTGGGGGTGCAGGGGGACATGAGTTGGGGCCTGCTGGCAGGTGCCCGTCAATGCAGGGTGGGTGGGTGTGCAGGGGGACATGTGTCGGCACCCTGCTGTCAGGTGCCCGTCAATGCAGGGTGGGTGGGGGTTCAGGGGGACATGACTCTGTGCTCACTGGTGCATGGTGGCATGTGGCTGGCTGGGGGGCATGGCCATGGTGGATGGGCTGCCTATGGGAAATGACCAGGGGTGCAGGGTAGTCCCCTGTGGTGTTGGCTGGCTGCAGGGTCTGGGGAGGGGGTACAGGGCACACCTGGGAGGACACACACTGCAAAATCATGTTTGGAGCTCCCTGCGCACCCCTCAGAATAAAAGTACCCCGCTCGCACACGTATCCTGCTCGCACAAGGCCTGTTGCATGTGACTCTCCCACGCACCCCCGAAATACACGTACCCCGCTCGCACAGGGCCTGTCGCGTGTAATTCACCACGCGCACCCCCGAAATACATGTACCCCGCTCGCAGAGGGCCTGTCGCGTGTGATTCTCATGCGCACCCCCGAAATACACGAACCCGCTCGCACAAGGCCTGTCGCGTGTGATTCTCCACGTGCACACACGAAATACACGTACCCCGCTCGCACAGGGCCTGTCGCGTGTGATTCTCATGCGCACCCCTGAAATACATGTACCCCGCTCGCACAGGGCCTATCGCGTGTGATTCTCCACGCGCACCCCCGAAATACATGTACCCCGCTCGTACAGGGCCTGTCGCCTGTGATTCTCCATGCGCACCCCTGAAATACACAGACCCCGCTCGAACAAGGCCTGTCGTGTGTGATTCTCAATGCACACCCCCGAAATACATGAACCCTGCTCGCACATGGCCTATCGCGTGTGATTCTCCACGTGCACCCCCGAAATACACATACCCCGCTCGCACAGGGCCTATCGTGTGTGATTCTCCATGCACACCCCCGAAATACACATACCCCACTTGCACAGGGCCTATCACATGTGATTCTCCATGCGCACCCCTGAAATACACGTACCCTGCTCACACAGTGCCTGTCGCGTATGATTCTCCATGCGCACCCCCGAAATACACGTACCCCGCTCGCACAAGGCCTGTCGCAGGTGATTCTCCACGCAGACCCCCGAAATACACATACCCCGCTTGCACAAGGCATGTTGCGTGTGATTCTCCATGCGCACCCCCGAAATACACTTACCGCACAGGGCCTATCGCATGTGATTCTCCATGCGCACCCCCAAAATACATGTACCCCGCTCGCACAGGGCCTATCGTGAGTGATTCTCCATGCGCACCCCTGAAATACACGTACCCCGCTCGTACAGGGCCTGTCGCGTGTGATTCTCCACGCGCACCCCCGAAATACACGTACCCCGCTCGCACAAGGAGTGTCCCGTGTGATTCTCCACACGCACCCCGAAATACACGTACCCCGCTCGCACATGGCCTGTCGTGTGTGATTCTCCACGCGCACCCTGCTGCATGCGGGGTTCGTGTATTCGGAGGGGTGCGCAGGGAGTTTTACAGACGTTTTTGTGGTTGGGAGGCTGTATGCTGGTCCACTGGCCTGTGCGCCATGTATGGGATTTGTGTGCTGTTCATGGTGCACGGGGCAGGGTTGGGGTGTAACTAGAGCTGCTGCAAGTTCGCTGCGCCACTGTGCACCACGGATCGTTATGGATGTTAAAATCCATGAAAACGCTATGCGCGAAAATGGATTTGGAGCACGCGGCTGGCGCAGACTGCTGCACGCGCACACTGTGTGCCAGCCGCGAGTGCCATTTGTGCACTGATTTCTATGAATTACCCCCTAAATGTGTTATCAGGATTGTTTGTTGAGTTTCTATGAAGGACTAATATTTGCAAACACAATTGATCTGTACTGTGTAAGTAAATGTTCTCAACAATTGGTGTCAATTGAAATAGAATATTCATTGCTACATTTGCGTAGCAACTTACACCAGTTACATTTGAAAATTTGAATGGACCAGATAGTTCTGTGTCCAAGTCATTTTTTCGGAGTGTCTGTTGCTTCTTTGAAGAAGTACCTAAGTTACTTTGCCTAATAGGTTCTTCTTTGGTTGTGGTAATTGATGAAGTATTAGCTTCTTTTACTCTCTTTGGAGGATTTGCAGTCCAATCCTGTTACATTTCAGTTGGAATTACTTTTCTTTTACAACGATTTCCTTTCTGTGGAACAGGATATGATTTCAGATGGGGGTGTATAGTGAACGTAGCCTATTGTATTCTAAAATGCAAGGAATATCAGAGTTTACTTTACTTGCATCAAAGTTGATTTGAAATAGACCCTCAAGTGTACGTAAGCGTGATATTGCTACGTTGCTCGTGCCTTCTTTAAAGACTGTGTTACCAATATCTATCAATGCTTTGTCTAGGGTAAGACCTTGGGATTTGTGAATGGTGACTGCATATGCAAGAGTTACAGAAAATTGTTCTCTGCGTTCATACATGTCTTTGAAAAGAAGGAATCGAGCTGTTGAGCGCCCTATCCTTTTTACTTCTAAAAGTTTGTCAAAGAGAATATTGACAAACTGAATGTTGTTGTCACGTGGGTATGTTTGAAAGCCAACAACTGTACCCAGTGCTCCATTAACTAGTCCTTGTTCCACATCAAGGTTACGTTTAAGCATTACTCTACAGTTTAAGGATAATTTTAATATTTTCTCCAACCCAGCTGTGTTGGAGAGAGAATTTTCTAAGGTATTTAGGCCCTCATTACGACCCTGGCGGAAAGTGACTGACCGGACCGCCACAGCGTAAATAGCGTTTCCGCCATTGCACGAAGGAGCAAAGTGCGGCCCATTCCGACCCATCGGGCACGAGCACCACGGCATGGCGGAAGTGCAAAGTCTGCGATGGCGGAAATGACCCCAAAACGGCCCACACCGCCGCCGTACGGCGCCCTAGGTGCAATACCGCCACCCATCACAGCGGACACCGCAGTGTGCGCCTACCGGAAAGTACGGCGACCGTAAATATACGGAAACGGAAGTAAAAACATGGGCCCAGAACGGGAAACATCCCGCCGTACACCTATAAAACCACAAAAACCACACAACCACTAAAAACACTACCCCGAGACACACCCCAACCCGTCATCCACCCTAGCGAAACCAAGAAAAATGGGAAAAGTAGCGAAGAAAGCGTGCGACCGCAAGCGGCAGGTCCACTTCTCCCGTGAGGAACTCACCGTGCTAACAGAGACCCTCCAGGAGAATGCTGGCGTCGTCTTCTCCACGCAAATGACCAGGACGGCACTTGCGAACAAGAAGGCCATATGGGCTCTGGTGGCACAGCGGGTAAGTGCGGTGGGGACCGCACCCCGCAACCCACAGCAATGCAGAAAGCGATGGGACGACCTGCGGATACGCGTCCGCAGCATACTCTCTGCCAACCGCAACATTGCCACAGCCACCGGGGGAGGTCCTGAATCACCCATCAAGTGGACCCCCTGGGAAGAAATCTGTGCCTCCACCATCGGAATGGAGAGCATAGAGGGAGTCGGAGGGATGGAGAAAGGAGTGCAGACATCCGAAGATTCAGGTAGGTGGGCCAGATAAAGCAATGCTAAATCCACAATGTCCAATCATGTGAAGTACCATGTGTCCACATAGTGCAACAGAAACACATGTCCAGGAGAACGTCCACACACATCGCCCTGATAGCGCACTTTAAAACTCATAATAAATACATAAATAATTAAAAACCCCTAAAACACCCACTACACGTGCAGCAGGCACACCCTAACTGCAGGCTGCCAAACAACTGCACCCTCACTCCACACACAAATGAAAGCACCTCCAAGGCCCCGACCCAAATCACCCTCAGGTACCACCCCAATGCATGTGATACAATGCCATTCCAATACCCACAGACCCATTAATAACCCTCGCCCTCCTTTACTCCACCACAGGGTCCGATCCAAACGACGAGCATCAGGACACCCCTACCAGCACACCTGCAAAGAGGGCCAAGACCAACGGCCAAAGACCCTCCACCTCAGCTGCACGCATCAAGACACGGCAGCTGCACACATCAGGTGGCAGCACAGAGGAGGGAACATCAACAGGCACCCCAGCAGCCAGCATGCCCACAACACCACCACCACAGGTCCCCCCAACGGATGCCACAGAAGGCACTGCCTCTGGTGGCAGCAGCACCATACGTGACACCCCATTGATGGCAGCTTGCTCCGACACAGAAGACGGGGATGTCGAAGTCAGATCCATCCATGACCTGTCCCATTCCCCCTGTCTGTCCCATCCCGTACAACATGAGGATACCACACAGGGGCACCCACAAGACGACGACTGGCCATCCCCCACAAGCCCTGTGGCAAGGCAACATGAGGTCAACAGCCCCTCTATGGCACCCCCGCAAATGGCCATGGCCCAGCAGAGGCAACAGTCCCTCGACCAGTTAATCGTGCAACAGCAGCAACTAGCCACGCTCCTCAAGGACCATGCCGATGAATGTGGGCGCACTAAGGCAGACATAGAAACATCAACTGAGACACTCAGGGCAGAAATGGAGAGAAGTACAGAGACACTAAGGGCACAAATGGAGAGAAGCAGCGAGAGCCTGAGGGGGGAACTGCATGCGACGTCCAAAGACGTATGTGCCGAACTTGCCGCAGTGCGCCGTGTGCTCACTGAGCTCTCACAAACCCTTAGGGACATGCATGGACGTGAGCAGGCAGAGACATCATCCGTTGCAAGTTCCGTCCAGGGCAGCCCCCAACGTAGATCTGGGAGGAACCTGCGCTCCACAGGCAGGGGTGCCCCTGATACCCGCAGAGGGGGCTTGCAATAGCGACAGCCCACTGACAATGAGCATCTTTGGACACTGGTGTTCGGGGGGGAGGTAGGAGGGTGGAGGGGGTGTGTTGGGCTCACTTGGGTGGCGGGTCGATAGGGTGTTCAACATGATATCACATATGCCATAAACAGTGCACGATCAACCAATGAGATGTGTGGACAATGATCTTTGTGTACTAGGCCATCATAGGCGTACAGTCCATATTGTGCATGTACCAGACACACACAGTGCCACGAGTCCCGTGTCCATGTATCAGCCACCAGGCGTGAGTGCTAGAAGCATGCATCAATGAGATGCTGACGAATGTCACGGCCCTCCGGTGCCTCGCAGACTCCTTGAGGTGCTGCCACATCCCCACCCTCATCATGACCATCATCAGGTGCTTGCAGTTCTGCGTCAGGAGGCATGGGCACATTTCTACGTACGCACATGTTGTGGAGCATGACACATGCCATGACCATCTTTGCAACCTTCTCATGGCGGTACAGGAGTGCCCCGCCAGACCTGCTGAGGCAGCGGAAACGAGTCTTCAGTAGGCCGAATGCCTGTTCAATGACTACACGGGTACGTGAGTGGGCATGGTTGTAGTCCTCCTCATGCTGGTCCCGTGGGTTCCGGACTGGTGTGAGGAGTCATCTCTTCAGTGGATACCCAGCATCACCTGTATGTGGACGATAAACGTATGATGTGGAATGCCATTGCTACGTACGCACCCCCCCCCCCCTTCCTGCCAGGTCATTTCCGCATCACATACCCCACATCATCATGCATGAAATGAGACTCACCGAGTAGCCAGGATCTGTTCCCTGCGTGTCGCTCCATGTAGCGTGGTATAGTAGAGTTCCTCAAGACCATAGAATCATGGGTTGATCCAGGGAATCTGGCACAACAATGTGTAATGATCCTGTTGGAGTCACACACCATTTGTACATTCAGGGAATGAAATTGTTTTCGGTTGCGGTACTGGGCCTCCATGGCATGTGGGACGACCAATTCCACATGGGTGCAGTCGATGGCACCAATGCAACCCGGTATGCCGGCAAGTGCATGGAATCCCACTTTTGTGTTGGTAATTTCCTGCTCCAAGCGTGGTAGAGAGATGTAGTCGTCTGCGTGCTGCAGGAGGGCATCGAGCACTTGCAATAGTGTCCGTGAGAACAGTGGCTGAGAAATGCCATGCAACTGTCCGACTGTGTGCTGGTAGGTGCCTGTGGCCAGGAAGTGGAGTACAGACACCACCTTCAGTAGGGGTGGGATGGCGGTTGGGCTATCTATCATGCTGACAAGGTCAGCGTGTGTCATGTCCACAATGGCAGCTATGGTGTCCCGGTCCAAACGGTAGAGGGTGTGGATCTGCTCATCAGTGAGGTTGAACGGATGTGCTCGGAGGCGTGGGATTGCGGGCTGCCTGCGTGGTGGTAGTGGCTGTGCTGGCGGCCCTTGCTGGCCCTGCCTTGTCCTCCTCCTCCTCCTGCGTCTCCTCCGTGCGGCCGGTTGTAGTTGGTGTTCGTCTTCTTCTTGGAGTTGGAGTACTTGCAGTGCTATCAGGTCCCCCAGGGCCAACATCGCGAGTCCTGCCGGTAGCATTTCGGAGTGGGTGTGGTTGTGGGAGGAGACTGGGTGTGCAATGTATGTGTTTTCAGGCTGTATGGCCTCCACCTGTGGTGATTCATTCCACCTGTGCAAGCTGCTCTCCCCTTTGGGCGAGCACGTCCCGCACACAACGCTGCAATTCGAGGAATGGCATCTTGCTATTGCAATCATGTATTTGTACCCGATGGCCGTGTAACATTTGTTGATATGTATATTCGGCTATGGTCCCATTGTTTCACATACAATCTTTGCAGTCGCGAACAGACTTGTGATGGGTCAGTGGAACGTAGTACTCGAGTAACGGTGGGCCCTCATGCATCACTGTACCGAGTTGCAACGACGGGCGGGGCGTCCCATTAGTGGGTGAAGGCAGTTGCCATTTTCACACACAGCCGCACTAGATGGATTAATTTGTGATTTCAAACGGCCACAGATGCCTTTTCGACGTGATGTTGCAAATGAGGAATTCGAAGGGCGGCGCTTTCGGTTTTCAGCTAGTGGCGAGGAGATGCCCACAGGTCTGACTGCAAATATAACGTTCTATTGTTCAATGTCCTTGAGACAGGGGCCATGGCGAGGATGCAATGATTGATATGAATAGTTTGGGATGCGCAATAGCGACGTGGGCGATGAGGCCGGACGTTCCCAAATACATGTTACTTCACAACACTGGAATTACGGGCTGGGGCACTGTGGATTTTGCAGGCTGCATAACGCACGGACTCAATGGAAATTTCTAATGTTATGTGAGTAAATATTCAGGCGTTTTTATACCGGGATGAGGGAATGATGAATGGATGCATGGGCAGGTGATTTGATACAGGGTTTGCCATGTACAGGGCTTCTTGGAATCTATCCGCCTCCCCTGCGCAATGTGATGCAGGGCTGCCATAGTGGGACCATCGTCTATCTGGCCTTGTTGAGCCCTCCCTGTCTCGACGCGCCTTCAGACACTTGTGTCCATGCACGTTAACATTCCCATCTGATGGAATCTGGTTTGACAGACGCATGCACAGGTACACTCGTTTGTGATGGTGTTTACACCTCGATATAGATGGTTATGAGTCGCAAGTGGTTTTGGGGTGGTGATGATCCTTTGGAGTGGGCTAGCATGCATATGGCTGTGGATTTAGTGTGATCATTGAAGTGAGTTGTTCGAATGTAGTTCTGATGGCCATTCTGTTCTTTTTCTTTTCTTTTGGTTGACAGGTATCTCCTCCCCTTTTGCCGCTGCCATCTGTATGCCACTCCTGCAGATGGCTTTTACTCCCGACACCTGCTGCTTCGTGTTAATCAGTGGAGCAGCATTACGATCTTATGGGACGATCGCCAATGGGCCACATGCCCTTACGCAGTACTAGTGGCTCGGAGCAACATTTCGGCCTTTCAGCTGGACTAGTGCCTCCCCATTGGGACGGCCCTGCGGTTCTGTGCGCTTCCATGTTGCCTTTTCGTACGTGAATGTGGCTCTGTGTACCATGATGGAACAGGGCGTCACACAAGTAGTAGCTGGTCATTCCTTGCGGATGCAGCCCACAATGGTGATATGTGTTTTGGAGTTCATGGACTAATGGCTGTATGGGCTTGGTGATTTTGTTGTGCATTAAATTTCTATTCTGATATGGGCCGTGTAGCGTTCTTCTTTGCGAGTGATGTGGCATATTCCTATTTGGGGAGCGATGTATTGTGAGGAGATCTGCATTGGGTTCCAGCTTCGGAGTTTAGTTGCGTGGTACTGTGCTGGGCGCGTTTGCCTACGGAGCCCAGTGAGGTCAGGGATGGGGGCTGCCAATATGACTGTTTGAATGTTGTCATGCTCAGGGGCGGGGGATTGGGTTTTGTGTAACAGATGGCGGTCAGCCAGGTGGACTGGTGGAATGTTATGATTTTCGGAATATTGCTGGTCACAGGTGCCTGTGTTTGCGTGCGTTTCTGGGGGGGGGACTGTGGTCATGTCCATTGGAATGGCTTCTGTATTCGTGCCATCTGTGCCCTGCAGCTCCCATTGGCCCCTCTTGTGATTCTTTTGTTCGTTGGCATGCATGGGTGACTTGTACTTTTCACTGGTTGCATTGTGACTTCATTGCACCTACGGGGAGTTGTACTTTGTGGGCAGGGAGCGGTGTACAGGCACTCAGTGGGGCCGTTTACGGTTGATTCGCGATGCCGTACTTCTCACCATGGCGGAATGGTACTTTCCGCCATGCTTGATGGCGTTAGGTACATGTCCACTAGGGTCGGAATTCGCGTACCCTTGCGCCATGGTGGTATTTACGGTTTGGCATGGCGCGCACGCGCGTACTTGGTGCAGTTAGCGTTGGCGTTCACTACGGTGTCGCTAATGGCTTCGTACTTTGCGGTGACGGGTCATAGTCGCACCGAGCGCTATTCGATGGCGGTATTGCATTTCCGCCATCGTTTTCCGATTTCCGCCAGGGTCGTAATGAGGCCCTTAGTCTTGTTGTGGTTTGTTGACACCTGGGTAGTATCATACCATGTACGTCCAGTTTGTCTGTGGAGCAAATTTCAATTATTGGTTGCATTTCCTTATTCAACATTGTTTCATTGAATTTGGAACAGCTTGCAAGAGTTGGCATTAAGGCCATACAATTGACATTTTTGTGTGCCAATTGTTCCATAACATCAGTAGCACATGAGTTATCACCATAAAGTGCATGGATGTGCCAGGTTTTCAATATTGCTTGTGCTTCTTGAGATAGTATACCAACTCTAATACTTTTAAAAATGTTGGCGTAAGTGAGGTCTGCAGATTGGTGCATGTTTTCTGTTAATTTTCTGTATTGGAGATGTTGCCAAAGGTTGGCATTTCCTATGCTGCCAACAGTTTTACGGCAGAGTTTGTGACCTAAGGTTTTAAAAATAGGTTCACCTTTCACTGGTGTCAATTGCAGAAGATCTCCGAAAACAATAATGTGTTTTCCTCCAAAGAGTTCTTTGTAGTTTGTTGTAAGTATTTCTTGCAATCTGAGGTGAATCAAAGCTAACATTAGGTTGGAGACCATGCTCACTTCATCTATTAGTAGCATTTTCATTTGTTTTAATACTTTGCATAGTTCCATTGCAGCTTCTGTAGAGAGTTTGTAATAGTCTAATTTGTTTTGGTGTTCTACTGGAAGAAGTAGTAATCGGTGTAAAGTGACACCGCCTACTTTGTAGGCAGCTAAACCTGTGGGGGCAGTTACAACAGCTGACAGTTTGTTGTTTGTCAATTGTTGAAGGAACTTGCTGATTATTTTGATTATGAATGTTTTGCCTGAACCAGCTTCACCACTGACGTATAGCAGTATAGGTTTGTAATTTTGGCAGGTACATTCTTTATTTTCGTGTTTTATACAATGTGCAATTTCTTTTGTTACTTCTTCAAAAATGGTGCACTGGTCTTTGTTAAGTTTTGATTGTAGTACAGATAAGTCTTCTGTATCTTCTTCATAGTGACACATGGTGTTTTCTACTTCTGTCATACCTAATTCTGCCTCATTTGCTATTAGTGGCTGTCCCAGCGGTTCATGGCTTCCTGTTACTGAAAGTTGACGTCCTTATCTAGTTGTGCCTGGAGTTCTTCTTCCTGTTGCTGTTCATTGTGCAACATTGTTTTGTACTGCATCAAGTTCACATCAGTGATAGTGCTTTCATTTGCTTTGAAAGCGTCTTCATAGCAGTCATAGTTATCTAGTATCTCTTCTTCAGTTCTCCATGGTTTAAAAAGTTGTAGCAGGGACATGTAACATAGTTCTTTCTGGTGAGGAGTTTTTAATGACAATTTGACATGATTAATTAAGCTTGGTTTGCTAAGTTTCACTAAGCTTCCTTCACAATCGAAAACTCTATAACTACCTTTGTTTTCATCGGGTTTTATATTATTTCTGTATGCAAAGTTTTGGGCTATGCATTGTAGACACATGGTTTCCAAAGTGGTACTCCTGTTTGGGTAGTATGTGTCTAGTAAATTGTTTTTTGAAATGTCTTGTTGGCTGTTGGGATCATTTTTGCCTATTGTTACTATGTCCTCATATGATTTGAGAACTCTTTTTCTAGATTTAGTAGGACCAAGACTTAGCCATACTATATTTTCAGATTTTCCATACAAAGCAGTACCGGTTAAACGATCTGCAGCTTCATAGGTGCCACATTCCCTATGAGAGAGCATTTTTATGCCTAAGCTGTAACATTTCTGAGATAGTGTTTTGTCTGATGATAGGTCATTCCAGAGGTCTTGAAGCTCTGTTTTTTCTGCTTTTGTTAAGTAGGCTGTAGCATATCGTGCAACTGCAGTGGAATTGCCTGAAATGTACTGCACATCTATATTTGCATTCATAAGAGGGCAATGATTGCATTGTAATCATTGATATATTTTGATTGTTCTGTTCTTTTTATGTAATACGTGTTCTTAGGTGATTTACCTTTAACACTATGGGCCTCATTACGACCCTGGCGGTAAGTGAAAAACGATGGCGGTAAATGGTTACCGCCATCGTTTTCCGCCAGGTCCGATCATGACTCCTGACCGTAAACTACGATGCCAATAGCGGCATCGTAGTTAACGCTGCCGCTAACTGCGCTAAGGGTGCGCGCACGCGACCGGCCACACCGTACTTAGCGACATGGCGGAAAGGTACGCAAATGCCGACCCAAGCGGACATGCACCTAACGCCATCACCGAGGCCGCTAAGTACCTTACCGCCATGGTGCAAATAACGCCATCGCGAACCAACCGTAAAGGGCCAATTCAAGTGAATGCAGCTGCCACAGGTGCACAGAAACAGCACAGGTGAAGGCAATACAGACTCAGGGGAGTACAAAAAGAGCACACCCCACCCCTACCCACACCCAGTCACACTCCACAATGATGGCAATACGACTAGCAATGTTGGGGCTGGAGGACCTGATAGCAATGCATGTGCTACTACAACAGCAACAACAACAACAACAGGCAGCACAGAGGAGACGCAGGAGGAGAAGGAGGGCAAGGCAGGCCCAGCAAGCCCCACCAGCACAGCCAGTGCCACCACGCAGGCAGCCCCCAATCCCACGCATCAGAGCCAATCCAAACAACCTCACTGCTGAGCAGATC
This sequence comes from Ambystoma mexicanum, assembly GCF_040938575.1. NCBI lineage: Eukaryota > Metazoa > Chordata > Amphibia > Caudata > Ambystomatidae > Ambystoma > Ambystoma mexicanum. The sequence continues at coordinate 580,261,017 of NC_090923.1, forward strand.
CACACCCTGTACCGTTTGGACCGGGACACCATCACCGCCATCGTAGACATGACACACGACGACATCGTCAGCATGATAGAAAGTCCAACCGCCATCCCCCCCCTACTGAAGGTAGTGGCTGTACTCCACTTCCTTGCCACAGGCACCTACCAGCACACAGTGGGGCACCTGCATGGCATTTCACAACCATTATTCTCACGAACACTCATCCAAGTGCTCGATGCCCTCCTCAAGCACACAGACGACCACATCTCATTACCACGGACTGCCCAGGAGATTGCAAACACCAAAGTGGGTTTCCATGCACTAGCCAGCATACCCGGTTGCATTGGTGCCATCGACTGCACCCATGTGGAATTGGTGGTTCCACGTGCCATGGAGGTACCGTACCGCAACCGGAAACAGTTCCACTCTATCAACGTGCAAATGGTCTGTGACTCCAACAAGATCATCACACATTGTTGTGCCCGATTCCCCGGATCAACCCATGATTCAATGGTCCTGAGGAACTCCACAATACCACGCTACATGGAGCGACATGCAGGCCCAAGATCCTGGCTACTCGGTGAGTGCAATGTCATGGAAGTGGGCATGGGAATGACGTACCAGTGCATACTCCACCTGGCAGAAAGGGGGGGGGAAGATGCATACTCCACCTGGCAGAAAGGGGGGGGGAAGATGCATACTCCACCTGGCAGAAAGGGGGGGGAAGATGCATACTCCACCTGGCAGAAAGGGGGGGGGGAGATGCATACTCCACCTGGCAGAAAGGGGGGGGGGAGATGCATACTCCACCTGGCAGAAAGGGGGGGGGGAGATGCATACTCCACCTGGCAGAAAGGGGGGGGGAGATGCATACTCCACCTGGCTGTGAGTAACACAGAGAACGGATACAGAGGAAGGGCACTCACAATGCACAAAACCCCTCTGCATACATAGGGTGATGGCATGCAAAACAGGCCATGGGAGCAATGAGCATATACTGGTTGCATAGTGTGAATCAATTAGTGCATGTAGAAGTGAGCCAAGGTAACAGTTCCATGCCAGCCATGGTGGAACATCATGTTCCTGATCAGACAACATGACTGACACATACATTCTCGCCTACATACAGGTGATGCAGCCTATCCCCTGAAGAGGTGGCTCCTCACGCCAGTCCGGAACCCGCAGAACCAGCACGAGGAGGACTTCAACCGTGCACATACACGTACTCGTGTGGTCATAGAGCAGACATTCGGCCTCCTGAAGGCACGGTTCCGAAGCCTCAGCAGGTCTGGTGGGGCACTCCTGTATGGCCATGAGAAGGTGGCAAAGATCGTCATGGCATGTGTCATGCTGCACAATATGTGCGTCAGACGGAATGTGCCCCTGCCCCCTGACGCAGAACTGCAACCACCTGACGATGAGGATGAGGAGGGTGCAGATGGGGCGCCACCACATGGAGGAGGCGATGCACAGGAGGGGCGTGCCATGCGCCAAAGTATCATCGACCACTGCTTCTAGCACACACGGCTGGTGTTTATCGCATGGAGACTGCACTTGGGGCACTGTGTGTCTCTGGGACATGCACACTGTGGACTGTACACCAATAAAGCACACATACGCAATGAAAATGTCCACACATTTCTTTTTTTGAAAGAAAAAAGTGTATTGGAACTATGAACTGTCGTGTCACACCCCCTCCCACCTCCCCCCTGCACACCCCAACACACCCCCTCCCACCTCCCACCTCCCCCCTGCACACCCCAACACACCCCCTCCCACCTCCCACCTCCCCCCTGCACACCCCAACACACCCCCTCCCACCTCCCACCTCCCCCCTGCACACCCCAACACACCCCCTCCCACCTCCCACCTTCCCCTTGCACACCCCAACACACCCCCTCCCACCTCCCACCTCCCCCCGGCACACCCCAACACACCCCCTCCCACCTCCCACCTCCCCCCTGCACACCCCAACACACCCCATGTAGCTGTCAACAGATGCCTGTGGCCGTGTCCACAGGCCGTCACAAGCCCCCTCTCCCGGCACCCGGGGCACCCCTGGCTGTGGAGCGCAGGTTGCGTCCAGAACGGCGCACGGGGCTGCTCTGCGCAGAACTGGCAGTGGAGGATGTCCCTGGCTGCCCATGTGCATGCAGCTCCTGTCGTGTGTGGGTGAGGTCAGTGACCGCACGACGCAAGCCCGCAAGTTCGGCACAGATGTCCCTGGACATGGCCTGCATGGCATCCCTCAGGGTGGCAGTGCTCCGCGCCACTTCCGCCCTTAGTGTCTCCGTGGCCTGTTCAATGCTGAACCTAGCCCCCACACATTCCGCGGCATGCTCATCCAGCATTGCGGACAGTTGATGCTGCCGCTGAGTGATGTCCTCGAGGGACGGCTGGCCGTGCTGGCCCATGGCCAGTGCAGGTGGAGTGATGGAGGGGCTGGTCCCCTCCTGTGGAGTGTGGACAGGGCATGGGGTGGAAGGCCACTCCTCTGCCTCAGTGTGCCCCTGTGTGTCGCCCTCATGGGGGCTGGCGTCTGAGAAACAGGGGGAATGTAGTTGGTCAGTGGGGCTTCTGACCTCCTGCTCCATGTCCGAGTCAGAACATGCAGCTGTTGCAGCTGTCTCCCCGATGTTGCTGCTGGCCGCTGACCCCCTGCCTTCTGTGGCAGGCAATGTCGGTGGAGGTGGAGCAGCTGCTGCTGGCCTGCTGCCAACATGGGTGCTTGCTGGTGGGACCTCCGGTATGCCTGCAGTGGGACCTGCTTGTCGTGGGGTCTGCCTCACTGCAGCTGAGGTTGAGGGTGCAGGGAGGTTGTCGTTGGACTTCGCTCTCTTCGGCGCAGGGGTGTCCTGGTCCTCTGGGTGTGATTCTGTGCCTGTGGTGGAGCAAAGGTGGGAGGGCGTTATTGATGGGTCTACGGACTTCTGAATGACAATGGTTGACATTATTTTGGCCAGTGGATGAGGCAGATTTCAGGCAGTGCCATGCAGGTTGTCTCCTTTTGGTGTGGTATGTGGATGCAGGTATGCGGGTGCCAGCAGTGTATGCAGGGTGGTGCTCGCATGTGGCTATGGGCAGTATTGATTTGTGTTGCATTTACACTCTAGGGCAACCTTGTGCTACACATGATTGGACTGCTGTGACTATGGCATGTCTTGTATGAGGCACCTACCTTCATCGCCTGATGTCGGGGCTCCCCTTTCCATCCCTCCGACGCCTTCGATGGATTCCATGCCGATGGTGGTAGCACAGATCTCCTCCCACGGTTGGAGTTTCAGGGGGGATTCCGCCCCTCCACCGGTTCCCTGGGCAAGGTTGCGGTTTGCCGAGATGACGGCTCTGACCCGTATGCGCAGGTCATCCCAGCGCTTCCGGCACTGCTGTGGGGTGCGGGGTACGGTCCCCACCGCGCTGACGCGCTCAGCCACCAGGGCCCAGATGGCCTTCTTCTTCCCGATTGCTGTCCTGGTCATTTCAGGGGAGAATACAACACCTGCGTTGTCCTGCAGGGTCTCCGCTAGCATGCAGAGTTCCTCCCGGCTGAATCGCTCCTGGCGCTGGCGGTCACATGCCTTTTTCACAGATTTTGGCATTTTCGGGTACTTGGATGGGTGGGTGTTTGGTTGGGACAGGTGTCAGGGTTGGGTCTGGTGTTGTTTGGTAGGATGGCAATGGATTGTGTTTTTAAAGATGGCCGACGGGCTGCTTCCCGTTCCGGCGCAATGACGCTATTTCCGGTTTGGCCTTTTACGGCCGCCGCTAATTACGGTGGCCGTAAATTACGGTGGTCGTAAATTACGGTGGCCGTAAATTACGGTGGCCGCTACTTACGCTGGCGGAAGGGCACCTTGCTCGCTTAGCGATGACGGTAGGGGCCTTTTCCGCCATGGCGTTAATTGCATTACCGCCATGGCGTAATGCTCGTGCGCGATGGGTCGTGATGTGGCGCTCTTTACGCCATCGTCCCACGGCGTAAACGCTCATTACGCCATGGCGGTAATGACGGGCGATTACCGCCAGGGTCGTAATGATGTCATATGTCTAACTGAAGACATGAAGTTGTTCACTTCACCTGTGTATGTAACTGGTCTAGGGAAACAAAAGCAGCATTTGGTGTAGTATTTCCCTTTGTTTTTCTATTTGCAATGACAATATTTGCCACATTTGTGTCTTTAAAATTGAACAATTTGTGCATGAAGGTCACTATGTCTCATTTGTGAAGGGATTTCACAAGTGACATATTTTTGGATGAACTGCAAAACAGTGGCATCACTGTCCTGACCAAATGTAGGAGCACCTTTAATCCATAAAAGCATGTGGATATGTGGTGCTCCTCTGGCTTGGTATTCTTTTCTCCAAAAGAAGTGTTGCATTTCTCCGAGGGGACAAACAGTTTTATTACAAATAAAGTACAGCATAGCAATGAAACGATGGTGCAAATATCTTGAAACATTAACAGGATCTAGAGAGCAAAGTTCTCCAGGTGTTAGTATATCTATGTTGGTTTTGTTCTTGTTTGATATGCATAGGAAATCATGTAAACCTTCCCATGCATATTCTGCACAACTTAATGTAACAAACCAAGTGGGTGGTCCAAGGTTTCTGATCATACAACGTACATCTTCGTGACGACGGAACCAGTATTCTTTCGTACCGTGCATGTTTGCAAGCAGATTTGTTATGCTTGATTGTAAAACCTCATTTTTTTCTTGCACTTTTTGTATTAATTCCATAGCTGACATATTTTGAAAGTGGGTTCCCGATTTCAATATGTGTGCAACTCCGTAACATAGGGTTGCTAGTTCACTTTCAAAGAGTAGGTGGAATATGTATTCCACATTTTGTCTAAATCTCGGATCTTCAGAATACATTCGTAATGAGCGGTATTCTGATGCTGTTATCTGAGTGGGTATATCATCGTATCTTCCTCCTTTGCCAGTGGGAAATAGTAGAGGAAAATCACGTGCTTCTATACTTTTTTCCCATATGTTCATTGGTGAACCTTTGGTGTGTCGTATGTGGTAAGTTTCTAGTGCATCATCTATGCTGTCATTAGAGTGCAATGGATAAATTGTAAAATGGTCCAAAATATTGGATACTGCAGCTGGATCGAGAAATTCAAATTGACCAGTTTCTGGTGACTCTTGAAATATTTACGTTGTTTCCCTTAAGCTTTCTTCAATATTTATTTCTTTGTAGTATTCATTATTGTCTTTCAGATATTGCGAGGCTTGTCTAACTTTATGTAAGTGCACGAGTTGTTGGCAATTTGTTTTGTCTTTTGTTGGTACACCATTTAATAAGACAAATAAAGATTGCTCTATTGGACGTTGCACTCCTAGAGTGTGCACATTTTCTGTCAGATCTAATGGTAAATAAACTACTTTGCCACAAATGCCTTTCATCAATTCTGAGAGAGGTAATTTTGCTGTTTTTGGTTGAAGGCGTATTATTGCTTGAAATGGGTGTACTGTTTGAATTATGATGCTCTCATACAAATTGAGTTTTTGCAGGGGTTTTAGTAGTGGGAATAATTCCAAGTTATTTGTGATAGCACGTGAAGGAGTTTGGTTGTTGTCAAGTTTTGTAGTGCATAACTGCAAACTATTAAGGGTTCACGTATTTCGTATATGTTTTCTGCTACAAGATAGAGAGCTAATTCAAACCATTTGGAATCTTCATTATCTTCTATTTTGTATGTTACCTCTATAATTTTTGTGTCACTTTTGTAAAAAGTTCTGCGGCAACACCCACACACACATGGTTTGGTACTTCAGCGGATGTACTTTTAAATTTTAGTATTTCTTTTTTGTATGTGTGCAATAGAAGGTTGCCATGTGCAGAATTGGTGCTAGTCTGTTCTAAAGCTATTGCATTTTGTAAGTGGCTTTCACTTCCAAAATATTTTCTCTGGATACGGTCGATTTGTGTTCGTGGTGTGACTCCATTCACCTCCACAGATATTTAAGAAGTTATTTTTTTTCACATTTCGTTTATTGAGAAGTTTTTTTGTAGTTTATTACTTAGTTTTATTATTGGTTGCATCCTGTTTAAAACTAAAATAAATAACTTCCTTTTGATAAGGATTGCACTGTCTACGAGAGCTTCTGGGATTAATTTTCTATGGTAGGTTTTAAGGGTTTTGCATGGTTTTGCTTCTGTTCTTATTAGATTCTGAAGGACTCTGCTGCGGAACATTTTTGCTAAAATACTATTTTTAGAATGGTTAGTTGCTAGTATACAAGGATTTACAGGAGCAGTGTTGGCAGTAGTGGTAGCCGAATTCTTGTTAAGCATTTTCTGTTTCATTTTTTCATTTTGATAGAGGTGGCAAAGTTTCTGTACTAGAAGCTTCCTTTGTTTCGCTAAATTACTGTGTTAGCTGTTTTGTTTGAACGTTTTGTACAAACTCTGGTAGAGATGGATGCTTATTTTGGACACTTTTATTTTCATTTGCTCTATTTCTGCGTTGCTTTCTACGGACTTGCTTTTTGGTAGGCATTCTTTGGGGTCTGTTGAAAGAAAAAAGAAGGTATGGGTTGGTCTGTTTTACAATGTATGTGTGCTGCGTGCATGCGCGTATGAGTTTGATGGGGAAGATGTATGTTGTGGTGTATGAATGTGCATTGGGCAGTTACAATGAGTTGGGAAGGCTATTTATCTGTTTGTATGTTACTACACTGTGGTTCAGATGAGAGTAGAAAGTGAGCTAGTGGTGAGGAGAAGCATTAATAGTAAACGTAATGGTTTAAAATTAAAACAGTTCTTTGTTTCGGAGTACTAACATTCTAAGGCTTGAGTATGCTATTTGTGTTCCAAAAAAATGGGGATTTGTGTGCCCTTCTGCCTGCTAATCTCTGTTTAATAAATGGGGATTTGTGGGCAGAATGGTTCAGAAATCGATGTTATTTTTGGTGCACAAATTAAATGAATGAAGCACACAGTCTCTTTGAGGAACAGTAAGAATATAAAGGTAGTATTGTACTTACTTTTTTTGTGGAATGAGCAGGTTTCTTCAGATATGTTGTTTGTAGTTTAGATGCTGCTGATTTTCAGGAGAGTGGTTTTCACTGCAATTGTAAAAGGAAGAAGTTAGTGATTTTGTGTTTTTATAGCACTGATGTTAATGTACACATTGATTTTTATGTTTTTGTGGTGGTATTCTTGTTTGATATCTGAACATAGTGTATGCATGCATTTCATTTCACTATGTGCAGCCTTTATATGTTATTTGCAGTATGTTAGTTCAACCTGCTTCGCAAATGAGTAGAATTTTAAGTTCATGAAATTCACTTGTTTTTTTGCAGCTGTGTTGAGGATAGCATAGAGGTTTGGAAGTGATAGTTCATTATAGCAGATGGGAACAATTTTAATAATTTCATATTATAGCTAGACATGCAAACAATCAGGAGCACCTGAGAGGGAGATTTCACCACAGCAATCGGGAACATTTATTTTTCTCATACGATTGTATTGGGATTAGCATTAATTTAGGCAGGAGACAGTAAAAAAATTAGACTTTTTTTAATGAAAAATTGAGTTTTGCACGTAAATCGAGAGGGTTGGCATGTATGTATTGGCTATGCGGGAGACAGTAAAAAGTAGTGTGATTTTTCAATGAAAAATCGGGAGTCTCACACTTAAATCGGGTGCATTGGCATGTATGTATTGGCTATGCAGATTTAGTGGCATTACTTTGTTTATATGGAATCATAAGAGTTGTACATGTACTCTGAATAAAATATGCATACCTGTACTTTGTAATCATGCATATGGATATGTATGGAGCTGTAAGTAGAAATCTTCGAGACTTACACAGTAGTATTTGCAGTAGGTGCTTTCCAATGATATGAGACTTGTATTCAGAGTGATCAACAGTACATTTGAAGTGCGGAACTCTGATGATGGACTTAGATGTAGGGTTCTTGGATGTGATTGGTGGATGGTTGTGTGACTGCTTAGCTGTGTCCAGTGAGGGAATGGAATCACAAGTGATGTGGAAAGGGTAGAAGGGCTGGCTAAGAGTTACGTGCCCCGCAGACACCGCAGGTGTCCGCGGGTAGGGCGTGCCACATACAGGGTTTTCCAGCAAATCCACCATGGAAAGGGGACTGTAGGGATCAGCCAATCAGATGTTGACGTTGTTGATTTATGTAGAAAGAGCGTGTGTGTAGTGAAAATGGCAGAGGTGGAGACAGTCAGGGTGTTGGTGCTCGGAAATATGTTTGTCCATGGTTTACAGCAGTATTCTCAATGTAGGCATGTGGCAAACAATTTCGATGTTAGAGGAGTGGAGGTGGTGTGGAGCGCTGCGACTGACTGCAATGTAGAGGCAATTCTCCAAGTTTGCAGAGATATGCATAGGATGAACAGTCCCCATGTGATAGTTTTTCACTATTTGGGCTACGTGAGTCCCCTACTTTGTTTGGAAATTTAGAACATTTGGTTCAAGTGGTGATCAACATCCTTCCAAATGCGAAAGTAATTTTTCAGGATTACTTCCTAGAGCAAAATGGGACAACAGTTCTGTTTTTTGTCCTGATCAAACCATTGCTAGGTGTGCAATTAATGGAGGCATGCGTGCTTTCATGCTAAGAGCTGGTATGTTTTTCTGTAGCAACAAGAACATTGTTTCGAGTAATGCGGCTTATTTTGAAGCAGATGGTGTTTCTTTATCTTTTTTGGGAAATGCCATGTTCTTTTGGAATGTAAGGGTTGCTTTGGAACAGATTATGTGAAGATTTTGGGAGTAAACTAAGAAGAAAAAAACCCCGAAAAAAGTACAAAATAACAGGTGTCTGTCAGGCATCTGTAAAAAGAAAAAAAAAACTGCTCTTTTCAGAGCTCACCTTAAAGGGGAAATGGGGAACATTTAAATGTACATTATCATACCTTATGAATAATATGATGAATTAAAAACTAGATGCATTCAAGATCTATTTGCAATGTCATGTGACCACACTGGGCTGTGTTTGCAAATTATCCTTCCTCTTGTTGTAAACCAGATCCCTTTGTTTGGTATGCATATATTTATTAGCTGCTTGATTGACACATGTATGACTGTAACCCCTTTCAAGGAACCTTCTCTTAAGTAAGACACATTCTTGCTGAAAATCACCATCTCTGCTGAAGTTTCTACGAGCTCTGTAAAATTCACCTGCAGGAATGTTATTTATGGTGCCTCGCTGATGGCAGCTATCTGAATGCAAAACTGAATTCACCTCAGTGGGTTTACGATAATTTGAAGTATGTATTCGATTATCAGAAATGAATATATGCAGATCTAGAAAACCAATCTGTGATGGATTAGCATGTCCCGTAAAATTGAATTCCAAAATCATTGTTGTTAGCATGTTTTACAAAATCTTCAAAAGAATTTAGTGTACCATCCCACACTACTAGGAGGGCATTTATTCATATAGTGTGCACACATATTGGGTAATCAAAAGGTCTATTTAATCATTGCACATCATTATTACATTTATTTATATAGATGCTAAGAAAGCAATACATGACAAGGGTAAGCTTACTCAATACTTTTAGACACCTGACTACGGAAGCACAATTGGGTGGAATAATAAGGACTTTTCACATGGGTGAATGTTTGGATAATTTAGGGAAGGAGAGTAATGGGTGGTCAACTGGCGTGGTCACATGACATTGCAAATAGATCTTGAATGCATCTAGTTTTTAATTCATCATAGTATTCATAAGGTATGATAATGTGTATTAGATTGTCAATTAAATATTTGGTTCTTTTCTTTATTCTAAATTTCCATGGATGCTTGCATCTCTCGAAACCTACTTCAACCTGTGTGGTATGTTTTTATTTTTAACAACATTTTATTGATAACATGAAATATAATGTTTTGTCTATTTTTATTGTGAATCATTGTGCATTTGAATGTGGCGAATTGTATTAATATAGCCCTAAGAACGACCACAACGGTCGAAACACGTGTCGGCTATTGGTGATAAAATTCACGAACTATATAATTTCAACATAAAAATAACATCAGATTGAACACACAGTGTGGACTATTATCTTTTGCGCTGTCTGCATATGGATTTGTATAGTGCAAACAAGTAGCTTGTGAATATTAGTATCAAGCGCGGAGAAAGTATCGCAATATTTGATTCATTTTCACTACAGTGTGAACCCATGTGGAGGGTTCTCAGATTGCGAGACTCCCGCTGCTGATGTTGAACTTGTGCTAATTTTGCTAATAGGTTGGTGAATAGCGCACGGATTCGAGTATCAATCCAGTCATTTTAAGGACTATTTAAATGTACATTCATTACGCTCAGATCTTCCACATGTCCGCGGACATGGCGGTAGTCTGCGGACAGCACGTATTATAATGGGCATTCTGGGGTGGAGAGGCATGCAAGTGAGAATGAGCGGAGCTAGGGATTGGTCAGTAAAGTTTTGTGGGTGTGTTGTGTAAGGAGAGATTTAGTGAGGATGTCTTTTTCCTGAGAGAAGAACAGATAGCTATGGCTGTGTATTTTCGAAAACAGATTATCTGGATTTTGGGAGACGAATGGATACATTGTTTGGAGGTGCATGCAGAACGTTGTGGTGTATCTGCAGATCTTGGATTCCCTCATGTGGAAGTGCACTGGCATGGAGTGCGTTGAATGAAGTGGCTGGACTTGTTACGCTCTGTGCTACTTTACAGACACAGTGTCATCCTGACATAATTATAATTCATTATGGAGGGAACAGTTTAGGACATGTGTCTGGAATTTCTTTGCAATTTGCAATGAAAGAAGGACTTGAGAAGGTCATGGACATGTTTCCAAATTCCCAAGTAATTTTTTCTCGTATTGCGCAAAGACAAATGTGGCTGCGTTCTTCTTCATTTGGTCCACAAATGGAGAAAGCGAGGCGCATTGTCAATAAGGCTGTTTGTGCCTTTCTAAGAGATGTTGGCATGTCCTCCTTTCACAATGAAAATATTATGTTTCGTAGCACATTCATTTTAGAAATGTACAAAATGCATTGCGACCTTTTTTGGAATTATAGTCATCTATTTTGCATTAGATGTTGACAAATCCAGGTTTTTCAAACACACAAAACACCACCAAACGGCTCTTTTCAGAGCCACCACTTACTCCCAGAAAAAAGTGCATTGGTTTTGCTAGGGGAGCACCCCAAAATGTTATCTGTCCTAGGACTGTCCGCTGACTTTTAAAAAATGTGCAAGGCCCTGCACTGCTTATTTGACACTTCTATTTTTAAACTGTGAAAGGCAGCTGTGAAAAGAGCCTTTTTTGGGGATTTTTGTTGTTTTATATTTTTTTTTCCTTTTTTATACACGACACACTAGGAGAGGAGGGGAAAGGAGGGTAAGGTAGGGACACCAAACACGGGGATAAGAAAGGGCTGGTGGAGAGAGGAAGATGTAGGGTGGGCCTTATTTAGGTAGGTAGCAGGTCTTCTGGTGGCCCGTGACCGTAGTCTCGAAAGCACTTCAAAGACTCTCCCCCATGCAGAGTACTGCATCACAGTACATACAAAATATTGTGACCCTCGAAAGGTTAGGGTCAACAGAATCACAAATGGCCTGTGAAGCAGCTGGAGGGATGTCTCTTGTGGTGAGAAGAGCGGAAATGGAAGATGTTGTGGAGGAACTCAACCTACTACATTTATCACAAGGTACAACCTTGCGAACGTCCGCACCGTGGAACGAAGTTAGGTGTCACTTCATGGGTGTCGTACCAAAGCTGTATGCACCACGTCTCCCACGATTTAGCACTAAATTGCACTGGTTACAGGTGACCTTGTCCGCATATGCTTTTGGTACGTTAGCATGAATGGTAAATAACTGCCACACCCAAGACTCCCGGCGAGTGCTGGTAGTAGGGAGTTCCTCAACCTCATTCTCTTCATCCTCTTCATCCTCATTCTCTACATCCTCACGCGTGTTCCCCTCTGCAAGCCCTTGGGGCGGTGGTGGTGGTGGATGATTTGGGGGTGGTGCTGAGGCTGATGTTGCAACGGCAGACATGGATGCCATGAGGGTTGATGCGTTAATCTGAGCTAGAGCACTAAAGGCAGCAAAAGTCAATCTGCAATAGCCAGAAGTACAATGAAGATCAGCTCTGGGTGTGGCCTTTTATAGGTGTGGAGGGGTGCACCTCGAGAACATATCGAACACTCAAAAGCCTTCAAAAAGTTACCAAAAATATATGGAAAGCTAGGGCCATTGTCTGGGGCATGTGAAATGGTGATTTTTTACTGTAAAATAATGTGAATTGTCTAAATAGGTTCTTTTAAAATGTTGGTCATCCGGACAGAGTCCGCAAATTAGGACACACGCTCAGCGTGGGTGCGGTCACATGATGATGTTGGGAACACATCCGCGATGGGAACGGGTGTCCGCAGAAAAGCAAATGCACAGGAGCGGTCGTACGCAGGACCCGGACAGTGTTCGGGTCCTGAAACTAATTAAAAGTGCGACACAAGTGAGACGGACAGTTACAGACAGGCGCGATGTTCGCAGGAGTTATGGGTATGGTGCGCATGTGCGTAGTTGATCTACAGACTGTACGGCCAGGTATAGTGTCCTTAGGACACCTCCATTTTGTTTGACTGCGGACATCCCGGACACCGCGCCTGTTCTAGAGACAGTGCCATCTTGGTTGCAAATGGTACGGAAAAGTATAGTGTCCTTAGGACACTAACATTTTGTTCATTTATGGACAACCCAGACACCTGGTGTGTTCTAAGAACAGTTTCATCTTGGTTGCGAACGGTGCGGAGAGGTATAGTGTCCTTAGGACACCCTCATTTTGTTCATTTACGGACATGCCGGACAGCTCGTGTGTTCTAAGAACAGTTCCATTTTGGTTGCGAATGGTACCGACAGGTGTAGTGTCCTTAGGACATCCACATTTTGTTAATTACGGACAGGCCAGACAGGCACGCTGTCCGTCGACATTTCAGCGGCTTTTTAAAAAATAATAAGATACAAAGAATTTCCTTACAAAAACATAACATTTTTTATTTCTATATATACACACATTATGAAAGAGAGGGGGAAGCAGAAACTGATACAAAAATAGGGGAATTAGGGTTTTGGAGAGGATGGATGGGAGGGGATGAAGGGATGGAAATCTCATCAAAACATTTATTTTGTTGTTCACGGTTTGGGGATAGTTCACTGGGACATGGAGAGGGGGCACAGGTAGAGGTGGGACAATGGTACTTAATTTTTTCTTTGATGTGGTCTGGTCCTCCACTAACTGTTTCAAACTATCGAAATTTTCCTTAAGAATGTCTACTTTTTGTTCAATGCGTTTGAGAGTCTTTTCCATTGTGTCTTTTGGAGTGACATTTTCAATCTTTGTGCGGTCTGTAAAAAATAAACATATATATGTTAAATACACATTAGGTAATGATTATTAATTTCCTTTTATAGACAAGTGTCTACCATTATTTTCACTCTCTTCAGACATTTCCTCATGGTCAAAAATGTTCTTCCAGCCACACCAAAGTACTGTACATTTCTGTGTGAAAAACAAAAATATATTAATTATACTGTACCTCACACAACAAGTACAGCAATATATACCAATAAATCAAGTTTACTTACTAGTTTCTGGAAAGTTGTAATTGTTGTGTTGTGTAGGTCTACTGTTGCTTCTAGCTCTGCAGTTTCTGTGAGGTAATTATGTTGGAGGTATATCTTTTTTGTTATGGTATAATCCATTTTATTACATATCGTATTTCAATGGCTGGCTGATGTGTTAAATATGTAGTTTCCACTGCTTATTTATTAATATATATAATGTGTATATGTACTGTTTTTTCAACTTGCGTAGTGTTTATATGGTATGAAAGAACAATTTCAAATACCCCCTGCATGTTTGGGTAGTGTGGATGTCGTCCGTGCCCGTCCGTGGACTTCAAAATCATTAGCGGGGTGTTCGGTATGTTCTAAGTTAATTGTACATAAAATAAGGGAACCCTAGTACATATCTATCAAATTTACACTATGAAAATGGATATTCAGTAAAAAAACTTTGTTAAAGAGATGTTATGGTTAATTTGCGCTACTAAAAACCTATGAAATTCAGTAAAAAAATGTTGTTTAAGGGACGTTATGCTTCCAAGTAGAACTGAAAAACCCTTGAAAATCGCCAGTTATGGTAAGCTAAGCAACCATAACTCGCGCCACCACCATGCACTGCTAAGACTAACACCCAGGACATCAAAGATGACGTCACAAATGTAATTGATGACATCACTGATGACATCACATGTGCATTTACTTTTCATGAAAACTCTGTACAAGGGATTCTCTTTATAATGTTGACAAAAAAGTGTCAAGGATAATTGGAATAAATATCATCAGCTAATTAGTGCATTAAGCAATGCATTTATATAAATATCATTATATTATGAAGTTCTATCCAGTATACTAAGCTACTCATGCAGAAACATAGACCGTGTGTGCAGCATACATGATGAAGGTGCAATATTCATAATCATGCCATGTTGAATAGTGAAATAACTGCTTTCTTATTAGAGTTTTGCCTACTGTGAAACAGGTAACAAGTAGCTAATAAAACCCACTTAATACATAATTGCATTAATGCAGACAAAACACAAAGAGACAACAACACATACAAATATGAGTATATACAGGGAAAGTTAAGTAAGCAAAAAAGCAGAAGTAGTAGCAGAAAGAGTTCAGAACCTAACTGATTTTCTTTATGCAGAGAAATGATTGCTCTGTTTCAAAGCTGCTACTTACCATATGTTTGTGTATCACATGACGTGACTGGACCCTAAGGACAGGAGTGTGAGTACAATGTATACAAATATGAGCACATACAGGTAAAAAACGGTAGTAAACAAAAAAAAAACTATGAGAAAGTGCTGATAACCCTAATGATTATCTTCATGCACACAAAGGATTGCTGTCTTTCAAGCCTGTGTCTTCTGCTATTTATATGTTTCATATGATGTGTCTTGACCCTAAGAGAATTATTGTAAGAACATACTTGAAGGATAAGTCTACAAATATAGTACCTTTTAAAATTTTAGTTCCTGACTGTTACTGAAGAAAACCATGTGGCCTAGATATGTCAGTAAAGGAAAAAAGAGTGAGCCAGACATGTGATGTCATCAGTGATGTCATCAATGACATTTGTGATGTCATCTTTGATGTCCTGGGTGTTAGTCTTAGCAGTGCACCATGGTGGCGCGAGTTATGGTTGCTTAGCTTAACATAACTGGCGAATTTCAAGGGTTTTTCGGTTTTACTTGGAACCATAACGTCCCTTTAACAACGTTTTTTTACTGAATATATATTACACGCCCACAGTAGTGGCCGTGCAGTTATGGTTAAGTTGCTGTTTCCATAGGAAGAGCACTTTTTGGGCGGCCTATAACTCTGCTCCCCCTGGGCGAATCCTTATCAAACTTTGCAAAAAAAAGTATATGGGCCACTCTGAATTTTTTTGCAAAGTTTGGTGAGGTTTGGTCCATGGGGGGGAAAAGTTATAGGGGTGTCCCAAAATGTATTTTTTCCCATAGACATAATGGGGAAAAATCTTGCGCACGCCTACAGCCCAAACCGCTGGACGGCTTTTCACCACATTTGTGGCAGGAGCGGCGTC
Source organism: Ambystoma mexicanum (assembly GCF_040938575.1). Taxonomy (NCBI): domain Eukaryota; kingdom Metazoa; phylum Chordata; class Amphibia; order Caudata; family Ambystomatidae; genus Ambystoma; species Ambystoma mexicanum. The sequence continues at coordinate 580,276,641 of NC_090923.1, forward strand.
TTGGTCCCGAAAGCGTGCTTTTGCTAATTTGGTGTAAATCCATCCAGTAGTTTTTTTTTTAAATTACCAAAACATAAAGCAAACAAATTACTGATATCTATGTCCGCTCGGCGGACACACTTCCCTGTTCGATCCGCGGACAAGACAACGATTGGCTAAGGGGCTGGTGTCATGACCGCAGACATGCAACGTCTCTGCCGATTGGCTGTAGTGAGCCGTCTTCTGCATCAGATTGTTTGGATGCGCCCAACATCTTGGATCTGCCGACAGCGCAGCAGCCACCAGCAGCAACATGCAATTTTGAAAACTATTTTGCTGTGTCAGAGGGCTTGTGGAGGTTCAGACAGTAAGAGATGGGTGAAAAACTGTATTTGTTCACGCGGTAGGTGTTAATGATGTATTCCCTATGCCTGCCTTGTTTGGGATCTTTGCAAGTACAGAAAATGAGGGGTTTCATAAGGGTAGTATTCCAGTCTGTGCTGTGCGCAGGCAACTTGAAACTGTTCTAAGGACACACGTGGTGTTAGCGAACATTGAAATTGAGTGCATGCTGTAATTAAATTATTTTTTTTCCTATGGGTGTGCTATTCATTTGTACGCCACCATGGGTGTGACATGCTGCAGTGGTTGTGGCCAGGGCCTAGAGACTTTGATGCATGACTGTAGGCCGTAGGCCGAAGGCCATACTTCCAAGACTGTACGCCCTGGCCACTACCAACGCAGCATGTCACAGCAATGGATATACCTGTAGTATTGCTTATCAATCAGATGGTTGTGGGGAGTGTGTAGAGTCTTGGGCACTGGAGGTATAAGCCACTGCACACCTATACATTGTAATATCTATGGATATACAGCTAGGAGTCTAGCCTCTGGCCACAACCACTGAAACATACCACACCTATAGATACACCCGGCCTACCGCACATCGCTCAGGTGGTTTTGAAGAGGGCCTGCAGTCTTGGATGCATGGTGGTTGTGGGCAGTTTTCCTGCCACCAAATTCATACGGTACAGTGGAAGTGGTGCTCAATGTACGGCGAGCAATGCCTGCGTCTGTGTGGTAATGTTTTCAGATTAATATTGAAGCCGGACTGGCATCCTATGTTTTGAAATCTGAGGCGGCCACCTGGAGTGTTTGATGGGAACAGTGATTTACGCGCTGTATGGGAGTAGCAGTTATCATGATAGGATGCTCATATGTTGTTGCAAAGTGAGAATGTATTTGCCTTCTGAGTGAAGGTCAGTTGATTTGCTTTTTTGGTTGCAAGCTCAGTAGGCCCACGCATTCAAGTGAATTCATAAGGGGCTATTGTTTTTTGACCTTGAGCGAAAGTGAAACTTTAAAAGCTACACAAGGAATCAAAGCTTGGAAAAAAATACTATTTGATAAGGTTATAGTTTAAAAACACTTGTAAGGAACATGAAATATCAGTTCATGAATATTCTTTGATGCGAACAGTTTGCTGTCTGACTTTTCCAAAAAGTAATGGAGGCTGTGAAGATGATGTAAGTTTAATTTTGACGACTGTACACTAATTGTGAAAATGTAACTGAAGTATTATATTTTTGCGGAGTTGTAATTTTCCTCCAATACCACAGAGTGTACATTGTTTGTGTTTGCAAGCTAAGACTAGAGTCACCGTTGGTGAACGTTATTTCTTTTTCTTTGAAATGTTATGCTTGCCCACATAGCTTTGTGTATCAGTTTGCACATTCTTTTGGTCTTGTGTAACATTACGACATGTAATTTTTTCTTGCTTGTCTATTCATGCAGCCTCCATAACTGAATTACCATGTCACTGTATAGTTGTCCTTTTTTTAACCCTTACGGCGAGTGCTGTTTATCTGCGTTTGTAGGGTGTCATTATATGTCCCCATGGTGAACTCTAATACTTCTTTAAAATGTCATGTTTGGCTACTTACATTTGTGCAGTATTTTCCACAATCTTTGTGTCTGTTGTGGAAATTTTTCCTAACGGTTGGATATTGGCACAGATTTTCTCTTACGTTTTTCGCCTAGATACATTTTGCTGTACTGTGCATGCCACGATTTTCAGATGCCAAGTGACGGCTTCTTTCCATGCCAGATGCACCTGCTGGTGACCGGGTGCCTGTCCATTATAATGTTATGGGATGACAGGCCAGGGCCGGTCTGTCCCTACGCTGAACTAGCCACAAGGAGCAACTTAATATCCTTTATGGTGGTGTAAAGCAACGGTGATGCCGCTGTCTTGGAAATACCTGTGCAAACAAATTGAAAACTTCACCAAAAAAGCATCCTTTGTATACGCGAAATTAACTGCATGTGTCTCTCCATGAACAATTTCTATGTTGGCCCTTGGAGTCATTGCTACAAATGATTTGCAAATGCAATTAGTCCGTTCATCTCTGACAGTTGTTTGTTAAATAAAAGTACTTTCCAAATTCTAAAATGTTACTGTTTTCTTTTAAAATCACGCTTATCATTTCGAAATGTAAAATACACGTTATACGTTGCTGTATGTTTATTTACAGGTTCTGCATCATGGTACATAATGTTGCTTTTTTTGCTGTCATGGAAAGCGAAGAGGGGCTATGTATAGAACAACCGCCTTTCCTTTTGATGGTGGCCATCTTGAAAAAGGATTTTGTTTAACCAGAAATCCTGTTCTTCCGTAGCACACGTTAATACTTTGCACATCTATACTCTTCCATATTCTAAAATGTTACAGTTTACATTTAAAATCACGTGTATCATTTCGAAATGTAATGTACCACGTTATACGTCGCTGTATGTTTATTTACAGGTTCTGCATCACGGTACATACTGTTGCTTTTTCATTGCTGTCATGGAAAGCGAAGAGAGGCTATGTATGGAACAACTGCCTTTCCATTCGATGGTGGCCATCTTGAAAAAGGATTTTGTTTTACCAGAAATCCTATTTTTCCGTAGCACACGCTAATGCTTTGCACATCTATACTATTATTGTCAATTGTTATTGCGTCTATGTCCTATACTGTGAAAGGTTGTTCTTAACGCAACATTTACTTTGTTAACGAATGGCTTTCTTTTTTGGTAGGACAGCTAATAAGGCCATTTGCGAACAGAAATTAGGAAAGACGTATCAAACAGTGATATGGGGGAGTGGGTGGCTGGTGCAAAAATATTTTGCGTTTGTTCATTTTTAAGGTTGGGGCAGTGTTTGTCCTGCTCCTTCATTACAGTAGTGCTGTTGTTTCTTGGGGAGGATGGATGGCCTTAGCTGATGTCATATTCAGATAACTAAAACTTTTGCTGAAAATATGCAATGTGCACTACATTGTTAATGGCTAACTACCAATACATGTTGGCACTGTGCAAGGCACATGTTGCAGGTGGACGTTCCTATATCAATTTGAAATCTGTTTCCACATTGTCCACGACACAAACATCTTACTGTTAAGTGTTTACGGATTCTGGGACACGTTACGTGCTGTACACCAGCATATTGCCAAGTGGTATTCTCCGCAAGGTGTTTAAATAAGTCAGAAATTTCTTTACATTATGGTTACGTATCACTACTGTAAACCAATCATCTTCAGCAAAAAAACTTTGCAAGATGGATGGTATGGTTAAGTTGCTCTACTGAAAACCTGTGAAATTCAGTACAAAAAAACATTGTTAAAGGGACGTTATGGTTAAGTTGCCCTACTAAAAACCTGTGTACTTCACTCAAAAACTTTTCAAACGTGCCATTATGGTTCAAAGTAAAACCAAAAAACCCCTGCAATTCCCCAGTTATGGTACGCTAAGCAACCATAACTCACGCCACCACCGTGCACTGCTAAGACTAACACCCAGGAAATCAAAGATGGCATCACAAATGTCATTGATGACATCACTGATGACATCACATGTGCATTTAGTTTTCATGCACAGCCTCCACAAGGAATTGTCATTATAGTATTGGCAGAAACATATCACAGATCATTGAAGAACTTTCATATGCCAAATAGTTAATTAAGGAATGCATTGCAAAAAAGTTCCATTGCATTACTGAGTTCTTTCCGTACATGAACGCACTCATGAAGAAACGTAGGCAGTGTCTGCAGCAAGCGCTATCGAGGTGCAATATTCAAAATCTTCCCATGTTGGATACTAAATTGATAAATGCTTCCATTACAGAATTTTGCATTCTGTGAAACATAAGTATCTGCGAATGCTAACCTTACTGCATAATTGTACTATTACACACAAAACATAAAGAGACCACAATGCATACAAATAGAAGCATATACAGGCAACGTAAAGTAAGGAAAAAAAAAACTGCAGTATTACCAGAAAGTGTTCATAACCAAACTAATTAACTTCATACACAGAAAAGATTCTTGTGTTTCAGGATTCCTTTTTCTCCCGTGCATATGTATCATATGATGTAACTGTACGCTAAGGAAAGTATTTTAAGAACATATATGAAAGGTAAGGTCTACAAATATAGTACTTTTTACTTTTTTAATTCCTGAATGACAGTGAAGAAAGCCACCTGGCTTAGATATGTCAGTGAACAAAAACAAAGAGAGAGCTAGACATGTGATATCATCAGTGATGTCATCAATGACATTTGTGAAGTCATCTTTGATATCCTGGGTGTTAGTCTTAGCGGTGCACGTTGGTGGCGCAAGTTAAGATATTGTTGCTTAGCTTACCATAACATGTGCTGTCATCAGTGATGTTCTCAATGACATTTGTGATGCGATCTTTCATGTCCTGGGTGTTAGTGTTAGCAGAGCACAGTGGTGCGGGCAGTTATGGTCGCTTAGAGTACCATAACTGGCCAATTTCAGGGGTTTTTCGCTTTTACTTTGAACCACAATGGCATGTTTGAAAAGTTTTTTAGTGAAGTGCACAGGTTTTTGGTAGGACAACTTAACCATAACGTCCCCTTAACAAAGTTTTTTTTTAGTGATATATACATATATATATTCACTACAAAGAAAACGTTGGTGATATGCGCTGGCTGCAAACTACCCCTTTTTCCCCGTTAAGGTGGGCTCTGAAAAGACAGATACTTTACAGACATCTGTTATTTTGTTTATTTTTTTGTATTTTTTGTCCTTACTTTACTCCTACAACCATTACAGAACCTTCTCTAAAGCAAGCCTTACATTCCAAAAGAACATCACATTTCCCAAAGAAGATAGTGCAACACCATCTGCTTCAAAATAATCTGCATTACTTGGAACAATGTTTTCGTGGCTGCAGAAAAACATACCAGCTCACAACATAAAAGCATGCATGCCGCGATTAATGATACATCTCCCAATACTTTGATCTGGACAGAAAAAAAATTGTTGTCCCATTTTACTCTAGGGAGTAAACCAAAAAAAAATACTTTCGCAGTTGGAAAGATTTTCATGAGTGCTTGAACCAACTGTTCCAAATCTGCCAACAAAGTACGTGAACTCACATAGCCCAAATGGCAAGCATTGTAGTGCAAAATTACCACATGAGGAGAGGTCATCGTACGTATGTCACTGCAAACTTGCAGAGTTGCTGTAACATTGGCATCAGTCTCAGCATTCCACACCATCTACACTCCTCTCACATCGAAATGGTGTGCCACATGCCTGCACTCGGCATAGTGTTGTAAGCCATGGACAAAAATGTCACCAAGCACCAAAACCCTGACCCTCTCCACCTCTGCCATCTTCAGTGTACGCACCATCTTTCGACACAAAAGAGTAATGTGAACATCTAATTGGCTGATGCCTACAGTCCCCTTTCCATGCAGGATTTGCTGTAGAAACCCGTATGTGACACGCCCTACCCGCGGACAAGCGTTGCCTACGTGCGGCATGTAACTCTTATCCAGTCCTTCCACCCTTTCCACAGCGGTAGCAAATCGAGTCCCTCATTGGACACAACTAAGCAGTCACACAACCATCCACCAATCACATTGAACATCCCTAAATCTGACTCCATCATCAACATTGCACACTTCAAAATTACTGTTGATAATTCTGAATGGAAATCGCATATCATTGCAAAGCATCTACTTCACAAGCTACTGTGCAAGTGTTGCGAATTGCTACGTACAGCTCCAGGCAGGTGCACATGCATGAATATAGAGTACAGGTATGTATATTTTAATCAGAGAACATGTGCAACCCTTATGATTTAATTTAAACAAATGAATGCCGCTAAATGTGCATAGGCAATAGTTACCAACGCTCCCCCTTTTAAGTGGAAGATGTACGATTTATCATTGACAAATCGCAAAACTTCTTACTGTCTTCCGCATAACCTATACATACGTTGCAAGCATGCCTATTTAGGGCGAAACTCGATTTTGTAGTAGAAAATGTCAGAGTTGTGTACTGTGTACGGTCTACAGTAATGCTACTTGCGATGTAATCGTATAAGAAAAGTAAGCGCTCCCGATTGCTGTGGTGACATCGCCCTCTCAGGGTCTCCCGATTTTTTGGCATTGTGCTTTTAATTTGCAAGTAGAAAATGTCTTCCCATCTACTACTATGCCCTATCACTTACAAACCTCTCTCCTATAGATAGTACACCTTGTAAAAAACAAGGCATTTTCATAACCTTAAAATTGTTAGCAACTTTGAAGGACTTGCAAGTAACATATTGCAAATACCATGCAAAGGCTGCACAGAGTGAAGTGAAATGCACACATGCACTGGGTTGAAATATGAAAGGAGAATGCTCTGACGAAAGATGCACAATTAATGTGTGCAGTATCATCACTGCTGTAAACACACAAAGTAATTAATTTTGTTTTTTTGAATCGCAGTGAAGACTACACTCCTGAGAATCAACAGCATCTACACTGCAGACGACATATCCGAAGAAACCTGGTCATTTTGCAAAAAAAGTAAGTACAGTGCTACCTTTATGTTGTAACTACTCCTCAAAGAGGCTGCGTGGGTTATTTGTCTAATTTGGGCACCAAAGCTAACATTGATTTCTGAACCATTCTACCTACAAATATCCATTTATTGAACAAAGAATAACAGGCAGAATGGCTCACAAAGCCCTGTGTGTTTGGATCTCAAATAACATACGTTTTCCTTAGAAGGTTAGATTTAGAAAAGAAGTTGCTGTTGCAAGTTTATGGCATTTCGTTTATTAAGAATGCTTCTCGTCACCACTAGCCCACTTTGTAATCTCATCTGAAGCACATTGTAGTAGTATACAAACAGTAAAATAGCCTTACCAAATCATTGCAAGAGTCCAATGAACATTCACACACCATGACAAAGAGCTTCCCATCAGACTCATGCATGCATACACACAGCACACATACATTGTTCAACAGCCCAAAGTATGCCTCCTTTCTTTCAACAGACACCAAAGAATGCCTACCCAAAACCAACTCTGTAGAAAGGAGCGCAGAAGTGGAGCAAATCAAAAAAAAAGTGCCCAATCTAAGCAACCATCTGTTGTAGATTTTGTAGAGAATGTTGAAACAAACCAGCTAATGCAGTCGGTTAGCAAAACAAAGGAAGCTTCAACTACTGGAACTTTACCTCCTCCATCAAAATGTGTCACAAAACACAAACATGTTGGCAAAAAACTGGCTACCAGTAGAGCTAACAATGCTCCTAATACTCCTGATAGTGTAACAAGAACCCATAGTAAAAAAAAGTATTTTATCAAAAATGTTTCATCACAGAGTCCTTCACAATCTACTAAGAAGAGGACCAAAATCATCCTCACCCCTTAAAACCTACTGTAGAAAGTTAATCCTACTAGCTCTTGTGGACAGTGCAATCCTTCTCAAAAGGAAGTTGTTTATATTAGTGTTAAATAGGATAAAAGCACTAACAAAACTAAATACTAAACTACAAAAGAAACTCAGCAATAAACAGAATGTGAACAAAAATAATTTCTTAAATGTTTGTGGTGGTGAATGGAGTCACACAACAACCACAGAACCATATTTTAATGAAGAAGCATACAAACAAAATCAAACAAACACAATTGCCATCTATAGCAGTGGACGAGGGTATGAGAAAATCAATACTACCATCATGGAACAACAAACACTGCTTACAAAAGTATCCCCTGAAAACTCAGAATTACCTCTCAATTCAGCAGAACCACACCGTCCAGTATACAAATGGCCGTGGACATCAATGTGTGCCATTCCAAACAAAGCTTTCAAATCTTTACGTCAGTTCCTCAATCAGTATGTAAAAGGTAAAGACAAAAGTAAAATGAAAGTGCTGCAAAATATGGATATTTATCCAGTGCGCAAATTGTAACGCTCACCTGATTCCCGTAGAGGCGCCGGTCTTGACTGGGCGTATACCGTATCTTCAAAGGTGATGTGTAACACACGGCTGGCTCTTTGGGCTGGACCTCTGTGCACTGTATGTCTGACTCGAACGGTAAGATGTCTTAGGTAAGTGAACGCTGTGCTCTCCATCTGCCTCGGGGCAGGGTGCTGTAACCAGTTTCTTCACTGGATAAGGGGAGCAGGCCTCTTGACTTCAGAGGACTGCTGTCCGTCGTTTACTGCACGAACGGTAAGTTTCGAGTAATTCTAATGTCTTTAAAGTCTTTAGTAATGATGTCTCTTGTTTTGCAGGGTTCCGGCGATGACGGATGACGGGCTGAAGTGAGTTGAAGATGGAGCCCGTGTGATGAATAGAAGCGCCTGGAAGCACGTAAGTAAGCGCTTGTTGCCTGCTTCACGATGCGCTCTAACTGTCTTTTTATTTTGCAGGTACAAGTTCGGAGCGGCTGCAGGGTGCCGGAATACCCACTGGGTTAGATGTGGAAAGGAGTAATGGCACGTGAGTATTAAAGTTCCCCAATGTCTTTAAACGCACCTTGTTTTGTCTTTCAGATGCGGGATGCAGCGCCGAAGGCCTCCGGAGCGTGCAAAGAGTTGGTAAGCTTTTGTCTTTCAGATGCCGGAATGCAGTGTGAAGACCTCCGGAGCGCACGAAGGGTAGGTAAGCCTTTGTCTTTCAGATGCCGGAATGCAGCGCGAGGCGTTGGTGACAGCCGATGGACCAGGTAAGTGAAGAGCTGTCACTGAAGACCGTAATGCTAACCTGTTCTTTCTTGTCTTTATAGGTGTTGCTGAAGACTGGATTCAGGATGGTAAGCCTTTTTCCTTAGGCCCAGGATCAGATGCAGAAGACACGATGAGCGTTCTGCTGCAGAGGATGCAGAATAACGCAAAGCAAGATTCATCCATCGGGTGTGGTTTAAATAGCCTCCTGTAGTGCTTAGGTGTCTCCTTCTACAGCCACGCCTAAGAAAAGAGTTCCTGCTTTCCAGAAGAGTTCCAGTGTTCTGAATCTAGGGAGTGGCTCCTGCCCCACCCAACAGGAAAAGTAGTTCCAAACAGAAGAGGATCAGAGGCTCAACTGGCAGGCAAGTAAGCAGCATGGTCTGCTGCAGGTAAGTCCACCCAAGCATTATGAGCCCGGCGCTTCCAGCGCTGGGACTGGGCATATTTATGAGCCTGGTGCCACTGGCGCCAGGACTGGGTCCAAAAGGTCCCAATTGGGACTGGTTGGCACTCGGAACCTGGGTTATGGATCTGCTTCCAAGGGAGTTGGGAAAACCCTGACCTTTTGGAAGCAGAGATCATGACAGTACCCCCCCTCAAGGCCCCTCCCAAACCGGGGTTCTCCGGGGGTTTTGGCTTGTCAGGAAATGTTCGGTGAAATCTTTTGATTAGGCGAGGAGCGTGGACATATTCAGCAGGTTCCCAGGATCTCTCTTGGGGGCCGTAGCCTTTCCAGTCAATTAGGTAAAATAGTTTAGATTTGGAGATCTTGGAGTCCAGAATGCTTTTGACTTCAAACTCGAGTTCTCCATCAACTAGGATAGGTTTTGGAGATTTAGTTAGTCGGGTTTGAGGTTGCACGGGTTTTAATAGAGAGACGTGGAAGACCGGATGTATCTTCATGTGCGGGGGCAAGTCCAACTTGACCGCTACTGGGTTTACTATGGTAGTGATGGAATAGGGACCAAGGTATCTTGGGTTGAATGTGCGTGGCCCTTTTAGAGGTAGATATTTGGTGGATAACCAGACTTGATCCCCTACTTGATATTGAGGGGCTTCCTTCCGATGTTGATCTGCTCCTTTCTTGTATTGTTCTTTAGCCCTTTGAAGGTGAGAAACAGCTTCCTTAAAGGCTTGGGTGATTGTAGAATGCAGGTAGTCTACTACTGGTGTTTCAAGATCTTGGAGGGGATCCAACTCCGAGTTTCGAGGGTGACTGCCGTACAAAAGAAAAAATGGGGTTTTCCTAGTTCCCGAATGGACAGAGTTATTGTAGGCATATTCGGCTATCCAAAGGATGTCTTTCCAAGTTTTTTCAGTTTGTTGCAGCATGCAGCGTAAATACTGTTCCAGAGTTTGATTGGTCCTCTCGGTTTGTCCGTCGGTCTGAGGGTGGTGACTGGTCGATAGTCTCACATCAATTTGAGCCGACCGACAGCAACTTCGCCAAAAATGAGAAATAAATTGACTACCTCGATCCGAAATTAGAACCGAAGGAAAACCGTGCAGTCGGACGATGTTTTCGAGAAATTCTCGGGCCAGAGTTGCTGCTGTTGGCAAGCCTTTGAGCGGAATGAAATGCGCCATCTTGGAGAATAAGTCCACGATTACTAGAATCGTATTGTATCCGGAGCATGGAGGTAGATCGGTGATGAAGTCCATAGAAAGCGTATGCCAAGGGCGAGGTGGGATGTCAATAGGGCGTAAGAGGCCTGCTGGTCTTTCCTTTTGACTCTTGTTTTGGGCGCATACTCCACAGGACATTATAAAGTCTCTGATATCTTTTTTCCAAGACGGCCACCAGAAGTAGCGCTTTATCTTTTCTGAGGTCTTGGCCATACCGGGATGTCCTTCCATTAAAGAATCGTGATAACAAGAGATTACTTTTTTCTGTAAATCTGTGCTGGGTAGGTATAATCGTTCTTGGACATACAATAAGTTGTCCTTTACTGCAAAGTCCTTTCCCTGCAGATGCCAATTCTGTATGTCTGCTGGAGTTACAAGTTGCCTGGCTTTATCCTTAACTTCCTTTATGGATCCTGTGGCGATTACACCCAGAATTCTTTGTTCGGGAATGATTGGTACAGGTTTAGGGTTGATCAAGTGTTCTTCCACTCCCATCCGAGAAAGGGCATCAGCTTTACCGTTCTTTGTACCAGGTCGATAGGTAATTATGAAGTCAAACTCGGCAAAGAATAATGCCCAACGGAGTTGTCTAGAGGATTGGGCTTTTGCGGTTTTCAAATATTGCAGGTTTCGGTGATCCGTGATCACAGTAACGATGTGTCGGGCCCCCAGCAGATAATGCCGCCAAGCCTTAAAGGCAGACTTGATAGCCAGAAGTTCCTTGTCAGTAATCGTGTAATTGATTTCAGGAGGCGAGAATTTGCGGGACCAAAATGCCACGGGATGCAACTGATTGGTTACCGGGTCCTTTTGTGATAGAACTGCCCCCATGGCAAGGCTTGAAGCATCAGTTTCCACGATGTAGGGAAGTTCGGGGCGAAGGTGTTTTAAGATTGGTGCAGAGATAAATTTAGTCTTCAAATCCTGGAAAGCTTGTTCCGCCTTGGTAGACCATTCAAAACGTTTGTTTTTCTTTAACAAGGCAGTGATGGGCTGGACTATTCGAGAGAATTCGGGGATAAACCTGCGGTAAAAGTTAGCGAAGCCTAACATGCTTTGCTCACCTTTTACGGAGGATGGTGATGGCCATTTGAGAACTGCATCGACCTTCTTTGAATCCATACGCACTCCGCCAGGTGATAATATGAATCCCAAGAATTCAACTTCAGTCACGTTGAAAACACATTTTTCCAACTTAGCGAAAAGTTTGTGTTGACGCAATCTTTCGAGGACCATTTTCACGTGTTTCCGATGTTCAGATTCCGATGAAGAATAAACGAGGATGTCGTCAATGTAAACAACAACACACACATCTATGAGCTCTCTGAGGACATCGTTCATAAAATATTGAAAGGCGGCCGGGCATTGCAAAGTCCGAAGGTCATGACCTGATATTCAAATAGCCCATACTTGGTGCGGAAGGCCATCTTCCATTCATCGCCCTCTTTTACTCGTACCAAGTGGTAAGCTCCTCTAAGATCCAGCTTTGTATATATGCATGCTTTTCTGACTTGGTCCAGGAGTTCAGGGATCAAAGGTAACGGATATCTATTCTTAATGGTGATCTGGTTCAGGGAGCGATAATCTATACAAGTTCTAAGGTCTCCTTCCTTTTTTGGAACGAAGAACAAAGCTGAAGAAGCAGGGGACTTGGAAGGACGAATAAACCCATTTGCCAGGTATTGATCCCGGTATTGTCGAAGGTGAAGGTTCTCAGGCTCGGTGAGGGCATAAATTCTACTACAAGGAGGAGTAGATCCAGGTATCAGGTCTATCTGGCAGTCATAAGACCTATGAGGAGCTAGAGAGTTAGCCTGATCCTTCCAGAAAACATCTTGGTATTCTAGGTATTCGGGAGGTAACTGGGGAGTCTCTGAAGAAATTGCTGCCAGTGCAACACCAGGTGGAGGGTGACAAGTAGAGACACATTCTGGAAACTGGACCGTTCTTGCTCGCCAATCGATCAGAGGATTGTGTTTCTCTAACCAAGGTATTCCTAGAATAATCTGAAACTGAGGGGCCTTGATCACATCGAACACGATCTTCTCATGGTGTCCATCTTGACTTATAAGCGTCACCTCTTGAGTGGTATGCGTTACTGGCCCGGAGGCTATCTCCGTACCATCCACCGTAGTAATGACGTCCTTTACAGCCTTGGGACAAAGAGTTAGATTCATCCTCAAAACCATTTCATGATCCACATAATTGCCGATGGCACCGCTGTCGACGTAAGCTTCAATTGCATGTAATCGATTCGGATTATCAGGGCTAATGAGGACCATAGGTATCACGAAATGCAAGGTCACGGAACTGGTTTTCACGCTCGGCAAGAGGACCTCTATTCTTGTCGGGCGAGGTCGTTTCCCTGCTCAGAGTTTGTAACTTTGGTAACTGCAGCTCCTACTGCCTTCTTGGCAGGTTTCACCGGACAGTCTCGAAGAAAGTGCCCTGAGTTTCCGCAATAGAGGCATAATTGCAACCGTTTTCTCCTTTCCCGCTCCTTTTGTGTTAGAGGACATTTCAGACCCCCTATTTGCATGGGTTCCCCGGAGTCTACTCCTTTGGAAGGAGTTGGCGGTTTGGAAAATACTCGAGCATCAAACTTGGAACGATCGGCCTTCCTGTTCTGCAGTCTGTGATCTATTTGAACGACTAAGTCTATATAGTCCGAACAATCTTGTGGGGGATTTACTACTTGGGCTAACACATCTTTGAGCTCTCCATGTAGACCTCTATAAAACAGCGTAATCCTTTTGTCCTCAGGCCATTGAGTTTCCACTATCAGTCTGTTGAAAGACGCAATATAAGCCAAAAGGTCTTGATTACCTTGTCGCAACGAAAGAAGCTCATTGTCCAAGGCCTGCCCCTGTGAATGTCTTGCGAACAGTTTTTCCATACTGAGCTGAAAAGCTTGAAAATCATGGAGGACCGGATCATCTTGATTTACTAGAGGGATCGACCAGTCTGCCGCATTGCCACTAAGGTACGAAAGCACGAAAGCTACTTTAGCTTGATCAGTTGGAAAGGCTGCTGGCCGGCATAAGAAATGCAACCGGCACTGATTGATAAATACTGCAAACCTCTTTGGGTCACCAGAAAATCGTTCGGGCGGAGCCAGAGGTACATTCCCAGGTAGGTTGATCTGCACTGGATTCATAGAGGATGTAGAAGGAAGATTTCCCCCAGATGCGGGTAACGGGGTCTGTCCGGCTTGTGACTGTAGCAATCGTCTAGCGAGATCATCTGTTCGCTCCTTGGAAATAATCAGTTCCCTTCTTAGAGCGTTTGTTTCCTGACGGGCTGCATGCACTTCTGCCCTTAGTTCCCCAAGTAACTGGGCTAGCTGGTCGGTATCCGAGGTTTCCATAGCGCATGGACGGGAGTTTTGTGGTAGGCTTTGCGTTCTGTAACGCTCACCTGATTCCCGTAGAGGCGCCGGTCTTGACTGGGCGTATACCGTATCTTCAAAGGTGATGTGTAACACACGGCTGGCTCTTTGGGCTGGACCTCTGTGCACTGTATGTCTGACTCGAAGGGTAAGATGTCTTAGGTAAGTGAACGCTGTGCTCTCCATCTGCCTCGGGGCAGGGTGCTGTAACCAGTTTCTTCACTGGATAAGGGGAGCAGGCCTCTTGACTTCAGAGGACTGCTGTTCGTCGTTTACTGCACGAACGGTAAGTTTCGAGTAATTCTAATGTCTTTAAAGTCTTTAGTAATGATGTCTCTTGTTTTGCAGGGTTCCGGCGATGGCGGATGACGGGCTGAAGTGAGTTGAAGATGGAGCCCGTGTGATGAATAGAAGCGCCTGGAAGCACGTAAGTAAGCGCTTGTTGCCTGCTTCACGATGCGCTCTAACTGTCTTTTTATTTTGCAGGTACAAGTTCGGAGCGGCTGCAGGGTGCCGGAATACCCACTGGGTTAGATGTGGAAAGGAGTAATGGCACGTGAGTATTAAAGTTCCCCAATGTCTTTAAACGCACCTTGTTTTGTCTTTCAGATGCGGGATGCAGCGCCGAAGGCCTCCGGAGCGTGCGAAGAGTTGGTAAGCTTTTGTCTTTCAGATGCCGGAATGCAGTGTGAAGACCTCCGGAGCGCACGAAGAGTAGGTAAGCCTTTGTCTTTCAGATGCCGGAATGCAGCGCGAGGCGTTGGTGACAGCCGATGGACCAGGTAAGTGAAGAGCTGTCACTGAAGACCGTAATGCTAACCTGTTCTTTCTTGTCTTTATAGGTGTTGCTGAAGACTGGATTCAGGATGGTAAGCCTTTTTCCTTAGGCCCAGGATCAGATGCAGAAGACACGATGAGCGTTCTGCTGCAGAGGATGCAGAATAACGCAGAGCAAGATTCATCCATCGGGTGTGGTTTAAATAGCCTCCTGTAGTGCTTAGGTGTCGCCTTCCACAGCCACGCCTAAGAAAAGAGTTCCTGCTTTCCAGAAGAGTTCCAGTGTTCTGAATCTAGGGAGTGGCTCCTGCCCCACCCAACAGGAAAAGTAGTTCCAAACAGAAGAGGATCAGAGGCTCAACTGGCAGGCAAGTAAGCAGCATGGTCTGCTGCAGGTAAGTCCACCCAAGCATTATGAGCCCGGCGCTTCCAGCGCTGGGACTGGGCATATTTATGAGCCTGGTGCCACTGGCGCCAGGCCTGGGTCCAAAAGGTCCCAATTGGGACTGGTTGGCACTCGGAACCTGGGTTATGGATCTGCTTCCAAGGGAGTTGGGAAAACCCTGACCTTTTGGAAGCAGAGATCATGACACAAATACACAGGACTACCAGGACATTCATTAGCCTGCATTTCTGGGCCTATTTGCAAAAGCACCTTCCATGATATCAAAAGGATATCAATACATCATTCAAATGTAAGAAATCTAGTGTATAAAATATACTATGCAGTCCAGCTTCAGAATTAGGCAATTTAAATAACACTCTTCTGCATGGTACACCCAAATACTTACAAGAAGAAATTGACTGTATTCAGAGAAAGTATTTTGGAAGTAAAAGCCACTTACAAAATGCAATAGTTTTACAACATAGTAGCAACAATTCTGCACATAGCAACAAGCTATTACATACATACAGAAAAGAAATAGTAAAATTAAAAGGTCATCGGCTGAAGTACCAAACCATGTGTGTGTGTTGCCGCAGAACGTTTTACAACAGGAACACAAAAAATGTAGACATAGCATACAAAATAGAAGACAATGAAGATTCTAAATAGTTTGAATTAGCTCTCTACCTTTTAGCAGAAAACAAATATGAACTAAATGAACGCCTAATATGTTGCAGTTACTGTACTACAAAATTAGACAACAACCACACTCCTTCACGTGCTATTACATATAATTTGGAATTGTTCCCACTACCAAAATTTCTGCAACAACTCAATTTGTATGAGAGCATAATAATTCAAACAGTTCACCCATTTCAAGCAATTATACGCCTTCATCCAAAAACAGCAAAATGACCTTCCTCTGAATTGGTGAAAGGCATTCGTGGCAAAGTAGTTTATTTGCCATTAGATCTCACGGAAAATGTACACACTCTAGGAGTGCAACGTTCAATAGAGCATTCTTTAAAAGTCTTGGTAAATGGTGTACCAACAAAGGACAAAAAAACTTGGCAACAACTGGTGGACTTAAATAAAGTTAGACAAGCATTGCAATATCTAAAAGACAATAATGAGTACTACAAAGAAAAATATATTGATGAAAGCTTAAGGGAAACAACTGAAATAATTCAAGAGCCATCAGAAACTGGACAATTCGAACTTCTGGATCCTGCTACAGTATCCACTCTTTTGGACTATTACACAATTCATCTATTGCATTCCAATGAAAGCATAGATGATGCACTAGAAACTTACCAAATGCAACAAACCAAAGGGTCACCAATGAGTAGAAGGGAAAAAAGTATAGAAGCACATGCTTTTCCACTGCTATTTCCTACTGGCAAAGGTGGAAGGTACGATGATAGACCCACTCAGTTTGGGGCATCAGAATACCGCTCATTATGAATGTATTCACAAGATCCCAGATTTAGACAAAATGTGGAATACATATTCCACCTACTCTATGAAAGTGAATTAGCAAACTATGTTTCGGAGTTGCACACATTTTGAAATCTGGAACCCACTTTCAAAATATGTCAGCTACGCAGTTAATACAAAAAGTACAGGAAAAAGATGAGGTTTTACAATCAAGTATAACAAATTTGTTTGCAAACTTGCGTGGTACAAAGAAATACTGGTTCCGACGGCATGGAGACGTGTGTTGTATGATCAGAAACCTTGGACCACCGACTTGGTTTGTTACGCTAAGTTGTGCAGAATATGCATGGGAAGATTTACATGAGTTCCTACGCATAGCAAACAGCAACACACACAACATAGATATATTAACACCTGGAGAACTTTGCTCTCTAGATCCAGTTAATGTGTCCAGACATTTCCATCATCGTTTCATTGCCATGCTACTCTTTATTTGCAATACAACTATTCCTCCCTTTGGAAAAGTGCAACACTTCTTTTGGAGAAAAGAATATCAAGCAAGAGGAGCACCACATATTCACATGCTGTTATGGATCATAGGTGCACCGAAATTTGGTCACGACAGTGATAGCACTGATTTGCAGTTTATCCAAACATATGTCACTTGTGAAATCCCTTCAAAACAGACACATAGTGAGCTGCATGGGCAGATTTTACAATTTCAAAGAGACAAATGTGGCAAATATTGTCGTTGCAAATACAAAAACAAAGGTAAATACTACACCAAATGCCGCTTTGGTTTCCCTAGGCCAGTTACAGAAACAGGTGAAGTAAACAACTTCATGTCTTCAGTTCGACATAGTCTTAAAGGTAAATCACCTAAGAACACGTATTACATAAAAAGAAGGGAAGAATCAAAATATATCAATGATTACAATGCAATCATTGCCCTCTTATGGAATGCAAACATAGATGTGTAGTGCATTGCAGACAATTCAAATGCTGTTGCACGATATGTTACAGCCTACTCAACAAAAGCAGAAAAAACAGATCTCAAGACCTCTGGGATGAACTCGCACCAGACAAAACATTATCACAAAAATTGTACAGCCTAGGCATAAAAATGCTCTCTCATAGAGAATGTGGCGCCTATGAAGCAGCAGATCTTTTAACCGGTACTGCTTTGTATGGAAAATCAGACAACATAGTATGGCTAAGTCTTGGTCCTGCAAAATCTAGAAAAAGAGTGCTGAAATCATATGAGGACATAGAAACAATTGCCAGAAATGATCCCAACAGCCAAGACTTTCTAAAAAACAATTTACTGGACACACTATCCGAGCAGGAGTAGCACTATGGAAAGCATGTGTCTATACCACATAGCTCAAAACTTTGCATACAAAAATAATGTAAAACCCGATGAAAGTAAACATAGATATAAAGGGACCGATTGTGAAGGGAGCTTAGTGAAACTTACCAAACGAAGCTTAATTAATCATGTAAAATTGTGATTAAAAATTCCTCAACAGAAAGAACTATATTACATGTCTCTGTTACAACTTTTCAAACCATGGAGAAAAGAGGCAGACATACGAGATAACTATGACTGCTATGAAGATGCTTTCAAAGCAATTGAAAGCGTTATCACCGATGTGACCTTTACGCAGTATAAAACAATGTTACACAATGAGCAGCAACAGGAAGAAGAACTTCAGGCCCAACTAGATACAGACTCTTCCGACAGTAGTCAACCTTCAGTAACAGGAAGTCAAGAACCACTAGGACAACCACTAATAGCAAATGAGGCTGAAGTAGCTATGGCAGAAGTAGAGAATGTATCAGTATCAAGAAGCTACAGAAGACTTAACTGTACAACAAGCAAAACTTAACAAAGATCAGCGCACCATTTTTGAAGACGTAACAAAACAAATTGTACATGGTGTACAACATGAAAATAAAGAATGTACCTGCCAAAATTACAAACCTATACTGCTGTACGTGAGTGGTGAAGCTGGATCAGGGAAAACATTCTTCAAAATCATCAGCAAGTTCCTCAACAATTGACAAACAACAACCTGTCAGCTGTTGTAACAGCCCCCACAGGTTTAGCTGCCTACAACATAGGCTTTGTCACTTTACACCGATTACTACTGCTTCCAGTAGAGCATCAAAATAAATTAGACTATTAAAAACTTTCTGCAGAAGCTGCAATGGAATTATGCAGAGTATTGCAACAAATGAAAATGCTACTAATAGATGAAGTGAGCATGGTCTCCAACCTAATGTTGACTTTGATTCACCTCAGATTGCAAGAAGTACTTAAAAGTAACAACGAAGAACTCTTTGCAGGGAAACACATTATCGTTTTCGGAGATCTTCTACAATCGACACCAGTGAAAGGTGAACCTATTTTTAAAACCTTAGGCCAAAAACTCTGCCGGAAAACTGTTGGTAGGATAGGTAATGTCAACCTTTGGCAACATTTCCAATACAGAGAATTAACTGAGAACATGCAGCAATCTACAGATCTCACTTATGCGAACATCTTAAAAAGTATTAGAGTTGGGGCACTATCGCAAGAAGCACAAGTTGCATTGAAAAACCGGCACATTCATGCACTTCATGGCGATAATGCATGTGCAACTGATGTTATGGAACAAATAGTGCACAAAAATGTCAATTGTATGGCCTTAATGCCAACTCTTGCAAGCTGTTTCAAATTCAATGAAACAATGTTAAATAAAGAAATTCAACCAATAATGGAAATTAGCGCCACAGACAAACTAGACGTACATGGTATGACCATACCCATGTGTGAGCAAGCCACAACAAGACTAAATAGTTTACAAAATTCAATCTCCAACACAGCTGGGTTTGTAGAGTAATGCTTAAACGTAACCTTGACGTCGAGCAAGGGCTAGTTAATGGAGCACTGGGTACAGTTGTTGGCTTTCAATCATACCCACGAGACAGCAACATTCAGTTTGTCAATATTCGCTTTGATAAAGTTTCAGAAGTGAAAAGGATAGGGCGCTCAATTGCTCGATTCCTTCTCTTCAAAGACATGTATGTACGTAGAGAGCAATTTCCTCTAACTCTTGCATATGCAGTTACCATTCATAAATCCCAAGTTCTTACCCTAGACAAAGCATTGATAGATATAGGAAACACACAGGGTAATTCATAGATTTCAGCACAGAGGCAGCGGATGCGAGCAGCGCAGTGAGGGATTGTGTACCAGCGTGCGCCAGCTGTGTGCGCTAAACAGCATTCTGGCACACCGCGCATTCATGGAATTCCCAAGGCAAAAAGAGCCCTGGTGCAGAGAACATCCCGCAGCCTCAGTAACGCCCCAAGAATGCCCCTCGCGCAAGGAAAAGCTATCAAAATCCCCAATCCAGCGCAAAGGGCTGCGCTAACCCTGGACCAGCTAACAGGGCCGCTACACAGCAAATGCTGAGGGGGGAACCTGTATTCCTGGCATGCGCTGGAATTATCACATGTGGTAGGCCCTGTGCGAGTGGGGTACGTGTATTTTTGGTTTACGCGGGGACTATCACACGCAATAGGCCTTAGCCGAGCGGGGCACGTGTATTAGTAGGGTTCATGGGAGTTTCACACACGGTAGGCCCTGTGCAAGCAGGCTACATGTATTTGGGGGGTTTGCTGGGACTATCACATGCGATAGGCCTTGGCCGAGCGGGGCACATGTATTACTGGGGTACGCGGGAAATTTCACACGCGATTGGCCTTGTGCGAGCGGGGTACGTGGATTTCGGGGGTGCGTGGGAAGTTTCACATGCGATTGGCCCTGTGCGAGCGGGGTATGTGGATTTTGGGGGTGCGCGGGAAGTTTCACACGCGATTGGCCCTCTGCGAACGGGATACGTGTATTACTGGGGTACGCAGGAGGTTTCACACGCGATTGGCCCTGTGCAAACGGGGTACGTGTATTACTGGGGTATGCGGGAAGTTTCACACGTGATTGGCCCTGTGCGAGCGGGGTAGATGGATTTTGGGGGTGCGCAGGAAGTTACACATGCGATTTTGCTGTCAGAGCGGGGTATGTGTATCCAGTGGTGTGCGCGGGGAGTCCCACACGTGAATTAGCAGTGTGGGTCCTCGCAGGTGTGCCCTCTACCCCCTCCACGGCCCCTGCAGGCAGCCCGCACCACAGGGGACTACCCTGCACCCCTGGTCATGTCCCGCAGGCAGCCCATCCACCATGGCCATGCCCCCCCAGCCAGGCCACGTGTCACCTTGCACTAGTGATCCCCAACTCATGTCCCCCTGCACCCCCACCCCCCAGCAGTGAGGGGCACCTGCCAGCAGGCCCCCACTCATGTCCCACTCATGCCCCCCTGCACCCCCACCCCCCCCCTGCAGTGAGGGGCACCTGCCAGCATGCCCCCACTCATGTCGCCCTGCACCTCCACTGTTAGGCAGAAACCTGTGCAGTTCCCTCTGGGACCACTGCAAAAGATTTAGGACTACAGGTGTTTGGCAGTAGACCCACTTGGTAGCAGTCTGTACTACACAGATTCACTTGGTAGCTGTGGCTGAGCAGTCAGACTTCCCTCAAGAAAAGTTAGGCAGTATGTGGAGTATACAAGATAGGGCAATTTACACAGTAGAACAAGCAGACACGGAACAGAGCTTCGGTGTAAAGATATATAATTATTTATTGTAAAAACACATCTATGAAAAACACACTGGCACTAATACGGCAAACAACTTCAATCGCAATTACTATAAGTATATCAATCCCCTAACAATATAACGACAAGTCTAGGTTCAACAGCACCACTTATTTGCAGACAGAGGTGAATGCTTTAACCTAGATGGCACTCTAATATTCATTAGACCCACCCACACCAGTGAGGGGCACCTGCCAGCATGCCCCCACTCATGTCCCCCTGCACCTCCACCCCCCAGCAGTGAGGGGCATCTGCCAGCAGGCCCCCACTCATGTCCCCCTGCACCCCCACCCCCCAGCAGTGAGGGGCACCTGCCAGCAGGCCCCCACTCATGTCCCACTCATGTCCCCCTGCACCCCCACCCCCAGCAGTGAGGGGCACCTGCCAGCAGGCCCCCACTCATGTCCCCCTGCACCCCCACCCCACAGCAGTGAGGGGCACCTGTCAGCATGCCCCCACTCATGTCCCCCTGCACCCCCACCCCCCAGCAGTGAGGGGCACCTGCCAGCAGGCCCCCACTCATGTCCCACTCATGTCCCCCTGTACCCCGTCCCCCCAGCAGTGAGGGGCACCTGCCAGCACACCCCCACTCATGTCCCCCCACCCACTCACCTACCCAGCAGTGACATGCCTATCTCATGACACAAACCAAAAGTCAACTATGTACATCAACACATGTCCATCAAACACACACACACTGGTTGCCATTGATTGAGTAAACCCACATTTTGACATGCATGAACCCAATGAGTGAATCCCACACATTGAAGTAAAATATCTAAATGTATTAATATGAAAATCAATGTAAAGAAATGAAAGCATAAAATAATGGCAAACATGAAATGAAATGCATGTCCAATAAAAAACGAATGAAATGAAGAATACATCCTAAGTAATCCAAAAGAAAAATGGCCAAAACTCTCTGTCCACCAATCCAAATGAAATGCAAAAAGGTAAATCCATTTGTCCATGGTGAAATGAAATGAAAAAGTCCAAATAAATCCAACGTCCAACTATGTACAAATCATTTTCAAGGGTCCATGAGCCCAACAAAATAAATGAAACCTTTCTAATAACCTACCTAACAATAAAACTCTATACAAAACTGTGGGGCATAGTCAAAAAGCCCCAAAACTATTTACAATGGTGGCGGGCAAGCCCTGCGGCTCACTCAGTGATGTTGTTGGCCAGGGCATCATCGAACTCCATGTCTATTTGCTGGAGGCAGGCCTCTGTCCTGGCCTCGAGGTCTCGCAGAGAGACACTCATGGCCTGTTCCAACTCCCTGCGAGTTGCCTCGAGGCACTCTGCCCGTCTCAACCTCAACGCCTGACGCATAGAGAGCTCCTCCCTGACCATGGTGAGCCGCGCCTCTTCCGCCTGCTGCCGCTCTGAGCCTATACGCTGGCCCAACCGCAGCCAGACGGAAGACACACCCATTCCAGGGTCCTCCTGCCCTCTGGCCGATGCCTGCCCCCCTGATGTCGGTGGCCCGAGCCATCATTTCTCCCACCTAGAGCCTGCTCCTGCTGCTGTCCATGTGCCCTGTCCCATGATGCCTGCACATACTCCATCAGCTGGTCTCCAGTTGTGGGGTCCACCCGTGCTGGACCGCCGACTCCCGACTGTGGCAGGGATGGGATCTCCACCAAGCTGGCTGTGTTGGTCAGGCCAGGTCCACAGGGGGCCCTGGTGGAATCTGGGCCAGAAGATGGCAGGGAGAATGACTGGTGCATTGTCTCCACAGAGGAGTAGAGGTCCGCCAGAGTGCGCATCACATGTAGGAACCCACCGACCAGGGCCCCTCCCAACAGTGCCCCGCCGCGACGCTGCTGTTCGTGATGGTGTGCGTTCTTGTGATGGGGCCCCTTGTCTGCAAGTAGTGGAGAGACAGATGACGTGGCACCCTCCCCTACCTGCGGACGGGCCTGGGACAGGGCATCCCTGCTGGTGCATGGTGGTGCAGTCACAGGGTCAAGGACAGCGGCATGCACAGGCCCCTCTGCAGTGACCTGTGCTGCCTCCTGACCCTGGCCCTGGACTGCACCACTTGCACCAGTGGTACTACCCCCAACAGGCCCCATGTGCGGCTCAGTAGCGGGCTCCTCCTCCTCTGTGGAGACCACCAACCTGGATGTCGCTGCACCATCTTCCGACCATTGCAAGCCCCTGTGGGGGCTCACACCGCCCTTCCGCCACAGCCGTAGTGGCAGACGCGGCACCAGCCCCCTTGCTCCCAGATGATGGCAAGTCCTGGGAGCGTGGCCTGGCCTTGCGTATCCGCCCGGTGGAGGCATCCCCACCGCTTGGCTCTACAGCGCTGTCTCTGCCCTCTTCTTCACTTGACGTTGCGTAGAGGGAGACATTGAACACAAGCATCAGGGTACAGTACAATATTTCCCTAGACAGGAAGCAATAACACATGAGTGGCAGTGTCAAACGTCACTTCCATCCTGTCCCTCCACCACACATGGTTGAATGCACGCAACACACATGCAGAAACAGGCACGGCGCCTGCAATCAACATCAGCATCCATGTACAAGGGCCTCTTTCAACCAAAATGTTGCCTTCAAACTCACATGCATCATGCCTCACACAGATCCCATGCACACACATCACAGACACAGTGGATAGAACGGTGACGGCACTGCATGAGTGAATCTACACATCATAACGGACATGTGTCATGCATCCATGGCGTTTCAAAGTCACACACACACTTCTCAGACACACACACATGTGCACCATACATGTACATAACAGCAGCACCCATCCCTCACACCCCCTCCATGTCCAAGAACAGAGACTGGCATGCTTTCATGTGTGCATTCTGCATACAGCTCCCCATGTTGCATTGGAACACATGCACCAACCATGTGGTTCACACATTACTGGTCTCACATGCATGACCATGATGTCCTTACACACACACATCCATACGTGGCCTATGTCACACATACAGGCAAGTATCAGACTAGAAGCACACTGCAATATGCCCTGTCTCACACAGCAATGCTTGGCCACTTACCGCTCAACTCCGGACGGGTCTGCCTCCGAAAGATCTGGGCGTGGACCGCTGGGCATACGCGTTGCAGGATTCTCATCTGGATGTTACTCATGCTGCCCCGGCCCCCCTCCGCGAGGCAACGGGCCTTGTAGAGGGTCCTGGACCTCAGGTCCTCCCAGCGCTTCTTGACGTGCTTGATGTTGCGGGTTGCCAACCCCTCTGCGTTGATGGCAACCACTACGTCCTCCCAGATCCTATCCCGTCCTTCCTTGTTGGTGCGTGATGTTCTGAAGAGGGCATCAAAATGCCCCAGGAGATGCTCCACCAGGAGACCAACTTCCTTCTCACTGAAGCTGGTTGCCGTCTGCCTCTCTGGCTGGGGGTCGCCAGTGGTCTCAGATGGTGCTTGCCCCGACATGGCGACCCCTGAGGCAGGCGTTGGTGGGCAACTGGGTCCTGGGGCTGGGCTGTGGAGCGATGGTATCCCAGTCGGGAGTCTTCTGTTCCAGCAGGGGTGGGCACAGCAACTGGACCCCTGGCTGATGTGCAGGCACCAAATAGCAGGGCGCGTGGGCAGCAGGCAGGCAGGCAGCAGCAGATGGCAGGTGGGAGCGTGCTCGGCGCTCTTGGGAAAAGGAAAGGAAAATGGCCTTATGGGCAGGAGCATGGTGTTTCGCGTGGCCAGCTTGATACGGAGTGATTTGGCACGTGAAAAAATTGCACGCCAGCGTGTAATTTGAGGAAAGGCCCTTAGCGCATAAGCACGTCTGTGACGTTATGCACGCGGGTGTTTCCCTCGTGACGGGTGCATGTTCATTGTACACGTGCAAAAACTGCATGTCCGAGTGTCTGCTCGTGTAATTGGAGGAAAGGGCCTTAGCACGTACACGCGTAAATGATGTTGTATGTGTGGGCCGGTTTAAAAGGTACAAGTAGGACGCCATTTTCTTGTACATGCTTTTCGTGGAGAGCGAGTAGGTGAATTTTGTACTTCTTGTCGGTTCACACGCGGTTAGTACACAACGGTTCAAGTTCATACTCCCTGTTACCTCTGAGAGCGTTCAATTCTTATTTTGGCCTGTTTCCTCAAACAGCGTTCACTTCTTCTTTTGCCCTGTTTCCTCAGACAGCGTACAATTCTTCTTTTGGCGGGGGTGTTGCCAACGCGCACACGCACGTCTTTTTCATGTTCTTTTTCCAGGCATACGGTGAGTCGCGCACGTATTTACCAACTGTGCATGCCCTGTGTGTCGCGTACCCCTTCAGAGGTCAGTGTAGGCTGCGTGTATTACACATACGCTTATTTTTGTGTTCCTGGGTGCCACAGCGTAGTGCGGGTTCATTTTTCCACGCAGGTGGTCTACGAGGGGTTGCATGCACGTTCATTTTTGTTTTCAGGGTGCATGTGCGTTGCGTGACGCATCATCTTCCCCCAGGGTTCACAGACAGCCTTGCTAGAGCACTAGGGTACAAATTCCATCTAGTACCCTACCCCTTTCACCCCCAATTGCCCAGGACGATTGTTTACTGCTACTCCCATACGCACAACAACATCAGTGCCATGGTTGGGAGGCGACCAAGAGATAAGGGAGGCATAGGTGGCCGACCTCCAAAAGGTGGGCATGGTGGGCACGGTAGGGGATGTGGCCAGGATTTGCAGTGTGCCCCTAGACCCCGTGTGCGGAGGAGCAATCAGGGACACCAATGCCCCCCCCATGGTTGGGGGAAACGTAGCTGGCACCATCCCAGCTCAGCCCTTGTTGGACCAGCCAATTTTGGCACCTGAACCGCACAGGATGAATCCCAGGCTGACTTCTAGGTCAGCAAGTCTAAGCCACGTGTGGTGGTGCAAGTTGCTGTCACTAGGCCACGCGGATCTGGGGCAGCAATGTCATCTGCTGCCCCAAGCAGGCAGGGTGGGGAGGCTGCAGGGGCAGCTGCAGCTCTATCCACCCCAGTTCTGAGTCTCCCAGCTGGGACAGTGTCGGTCCAGTTCCATCAAACCGACATTGGCCCTGCCAACATCACCCTGCAGCCAATGCCTGCACCAAGACCTATGGTCATTGTGCATTCGCACACTCCTAGTACCCAGTCCACCGGCGCTTCTGCCCCTACTGACCAGAGCGGTGTAAGCCACGCAGGATCCGCACCACCTTTGAAAAAGAAGAAGAAGGGTGCTCTGGCAGTACAGGCTGAGACCCCAGACACGACTACACACTCCGGCACGTCAAGGAAGCTTAGCTTTAATGACGCCGAACTTGATGCACTTGTGGCCTATGTGTCGGCACATAGCCGCAAAATGGTGGTGACTGCAGGGTGCAAGACCACACCTGGACAACGTAAGGCACACTGGCAGACCATCCCCGACATCATTAGTGCCCCTGGATTTGTGAGGCGCACAGCTGATGATTGCTACAAGCGGTGGAATGACCTGAAACGCAGAGCAAAGAACAAGCTGGCCTCAAATCATGCCTCTACTCTGGTGACTGGCGGTGGGTCTCCACCAGAGGACAACCAACTCACTGAACATGAGTCTGTTGCTGGAACCTTTGTCACAGAGGAACAGATCCAAGGCGTGGGAGACCTACCAGATTACGACGCATTGTCCGGTGAGTGCCATGCATGTGTGTGTAATCCATGTGTATGTTGTTTGGGTGACGGGTTCTGATTGAGTGCCTGGTGAGGGTGTGTACTCCTGAGTGGTATGGGTCACCCATGTGCTTCTTCCAAAACATTCACCGGCCTTGAATTTGGGTATGACAGTATCCCTTCTGCCCACTGTAGCCAATTAGCGCAACATTACTGCAGTTGCCCTTGAACTGTCATCTTGCAACAACATTGTTCAGATTTTGTCAGGGTTCATTCAGGCTGATTGTTTCAATTCTCCAATTTTTGCGATGCATTTATCAGCCCTAATGCCACATATGTGACATGCTTCTGTCATTGATTACACCCCACATTGGCCCACATTTGTTACCTTGTCATGTGAATGATTAGACCATTCATGCTGATTGAGTATTGGCCTGCTCACATTAATTTTTGGGGCCTGTTTGAATGTGGTACATGATAGTTGTTTCCTGTCATGTTGAAGTGACCAACCATTGATGTGTACATCTTCCTGCCATCACTGTATTATTGTACACTGGATGTGTTGCAGTGTGTGGCACATGCATATTTTGTCACACTATGTAGCATTTTCCATCTCATCATGTCCATCTCACATGGATGGGTGACAGTACTCACTCACTGACATATGGCTGTACTTGTCAGATGTACCATGGCTATGCTACATGCCATCTGTGTGCTGGCATGTGTCATGTATGTGTATTGGACATGCCACTCACAGGCTAATGTGCGATGCCAGTGCTACCCAGCATGCAGCAAATGTGTTGCTTTTCCATCTTGGTGTCCTCAGTGTCTGCTTTTTGCCTCCCCTTCCAACTCATTGACAGTGCATGCATGCCAGGGTTATAGTCATGTGGGACATGTGTAAATCAGGTACTGGATCTCTGGCTTGTCAGGCCTATGTGTGTGCTATGGTGCTAATGCCTGTTTCCATTTGTTGTCTTTCATGTTTTTGCAGGTGATGACGCACTTGATGCTCTTGAGGTTGAGGAGATGGTGCAGACCCAGGAGGAATCTCAGGCACGACCGGGCACCAGTGGGGGACGTGGTGTGGTGGTGGGTGAAAACCCAATCTTACTGCATACCATACTGTCCAGGGGTGATTTTGGGTGCACCTCCCCAGACCTCTATTAAGGTGCTGAATCGGATGATGAGACTTATGTGCCGTCGCAGGTGAGTGTTTCTGGCAGGGATTCTGTTCTGTCCAACCCACCTGCACCAGGGGTAGAACCCTCTATGGGGATGTCAGTGTTGTCTGCCTTTGGCAGTTATGCAGGGTCACACTCCAGAACATCTGATCCTGTTCCTGTGCCAGCAGATCAGAGGGGGAATGCAGTCCTGCAGCCTCAGGCAGTGCCAGCACAGCAAGGTGCAGATCGCCTTACACCGAACAGGTGTGGTGCCCGCCAACATGGTGGCCATACGCCACCAGGCAATACTGTATGCGAATACTCCATTTACAGTATAGCAGCCCAACAAGGAGCATCGGTTGAAATGATGGCTCAGGCAATGGAGAGGGTGGCCACTTCCATTCTACCCCCTGAAAGGCAGATGGAGCAACAACAGCAGGCAACAGACTCCATTTGCCAATCACACAGGGAAGACATGTTGGCGTCCAACGGGGACCGACGGGTGGCACTGGAGACTCTGCGCGAAGCCATATCTGTAGAGTCACAGGGCCACAGGGAAGCCCTGAGGGTAGAACCTCAGGGAGACTCTGGGTGAACTTGAGGCTCCCTGAAATTTAAGGTCAGAACAGCAGCTGGAGCAGCTCACACGTTCGCTCTCAGTTGAGCTGCAGGCAACTCGGGAGGATATCCAGGCATCCCATAGCACCACCACCTCCTGATGCAGTAGCAAAGGGTGATGAGAGCGACAGCAGCACTCCTCCCACACTAGCGTAGCTGTGCAGGCCATGAGCCCATGGCGGTATTTTTTTTCGCAACATCCGCGCAGGTGGCTGTTGGTGCGCACCCTGTCCTTGAGCCTCCTGGGTGGCCTCCTACCACCCCCCTGACCCCCACATGGCCATTTTTGATTTTCGTTTTTTTTTTTTTTACAGTGTATTGCCTTGTGTGGCTCCCGTGGGCATCCACTGTGTATTCCAGCTGGGCACATGCAGGCTTCTCCTGTGTTTGGGTTAGATGCTTGGGTTCCTGACACACACCCCTCCTGCTTCCCTTTCCATGGGCTTGCAAAGGGTGTGACCAAGTGACAGTGACTTACACAGTGACATTGGGCTCCCATGAGCTGTGTGGGCATTCTGTAGTCAAAACTGTGTACATCCCTAGTGGGGATTGTTGTTGTATTGAACACTGCATGGTGTATTGATATGTGCTTGTGCATCCATGTCTTCCTCCTTATTCACAGGTACCTTCTTCATGTCTTCACAAGGCTGTCTCCTTTGCGGATGCAGTTCATGTTGCATGCAGTACACTGACACATTTGCCTGATGTCAACGCTCTGCAGTTGGAAGGGGTGGTTGTGCTGGCTTATTCAGGTTGTAAAACTTGCACTACTTTTATTTGGTACTGTCATATTTTGGCAATGTTTCATCCAGTGTTGCTGTATTGTGTTGCTGGTAAGTATCTGGTCATGTGTGCTGTTTGTCATTGATTACTGGGAGCATATTGTCTGTGGCCTGTTTCCATTTGGGACAGTGCACTTTGTGACACTTGTGTCATGTGTTGTGCATTCCTTTGTTTGCTTTCACATTGCATGACATGCCATGGTGTGTTGGGTAGAGGAGATGGGGAGGGTTTGGGTGACATGGCACTGTTTTCATGTTGTATTTTGCAAGGGGGTAGTCATTCATGCAGCATAAATGTGTGTCTTTTTGTGACACAGCATTGGTTGTCTTTCGGTAGGTAGGAATGCACACAATGTAACACCTCCAGGTGACCAATCTCAGGCTGGTATGGTTGTGACAGTTGACTGTCCCTTATGTCATCATCATTGATTGTCAGCTGGTATGTACCAGGGCTGTGTGCACTCCACAGGGGTGTGATTTTAGGTGAAGTAATTAGCCACCAGCTGCGTACGGGCTGCCTCACCACGTGCCCTTTCCCCTCCCATGTGCAGCGGCCATGCATGTGGTTGGGGATGTGGGGGCACAACCATGTTCACCGGCAGGCCCTGGTGGGTTGCAACATTGTGCAGGACACATGCTGCCACTATGATCCTGCACACTACTGGGGGCGCGTATAGCAGCTGTCCACCAGAGCGGTCAAGGGAGCGAAAGCGTGACTTGAGCACTCCGAATGTGTGCTCCACTATGCCCCGGGTTGCAATATGGGCTGTGTTGTATCTTATCTCGGGTGATGTGCTGAGGTTCCGAATTGGCGTCATCAGGTGGGTGCTCAGAGGGTAGGCACTGTCCCCTGGGGAGGTGATGATGGGTAGTGGGGTTGTGACATTACTCAGTATCTGACATGCATGCATGTGCAGAGGCATTTATACTCACCAAGCAGCCATGCATCGCCATTTCGCCCAGCTTCTAGGTCCCGGTTTAGGGTTGACATTCTGTAAATGAAACTGTCATGGGTGGACCCTGGATAGTTGCCATATACTGAGGTGATGATTCCCTTGGCATCACATACTACCTGCACGTTGATGGAATGCCAGTGCTTGCGGTTTCTATAGATGTGCTCAGTTGCCCTGGGAGGATGTAGAGCCACATGGGTGCAATCAATGGCACCTAGCACTTTGGGGAAGTGTGCCACCCCATAAAAATCCTGGACGGCAGCCTGCCTTTCTACAGGTGTTCTGAGCAGGTATACGTGCCTGCGGACTGATGGGTGTGCAGTCATGATGGCCATCACCTGGTGTAGGCAGCATGACTGCGTGGCCTGTGACACCCTCCCCACTATGGCACTTGTCTGCTGAAATGAACCAGTGGCCAAGAAGTGCAGTACATTGAGCATCTTTTCCAAGGGGCTCAGTGCTTGGGAGCACAGGGTGGGTGATGTGAGGTCATCCTCCCACTCACTCACCAGGTCGAGTATTATGTGAGGTGGAAACCTGTACCTCCAATAGACCTGGTCATCAGCCATCCCAAAAAGGCTGGTCCTGGGTGTAAAAATTATGACTCTGACTATCCTCCTCCTCCTGCGGTGTCCCACGACCACTGCTGCGAGGAACGGTATATTCATTGTAGCGTCTGAGCTTGTTTCTTGTTTGCACGCACTTTTATGCTGTGCGGGTCCGTGTACGCCTGCTTCCTGCTGGCGCACGTGTTTCCAGATTAGCGTGTCTTTTTTGGCACACACGTTTGCCCTGTTCGATTCCATGAATACTTGTTGTAGGCGCACGTGTGGGCGTTCCGTGCATTTGCCTCCTGTACTTTCTCCCTTAATGCCCACATTTTCACGCGTTGTTCCCCATTCCGCATGTTACGCCCCATGTTCCACCTACTTTTGTTGTGTGCGCTGCGCTATGTGCGCGTAATGCACGCCGTTTGATGACATGTGCGCCCGCGTGCGCCATGCAGAATTTTATGAATCAATGTGCGTGGCTTTCGCACGCTTGCACTGCGATCTTCGCACTTGCGCTGCGATTCGCACGCTTGTGCTGCTATTTTCGGCACACATTGATTCCATGAATCGGCCTGACAGTCTTTAAGGGAGGCATGAGCTACGTAGCATTATCACGCTTCCGTACACTTGAACGTCTTTTGCTAATGAACTTTGATGCAAGTAAAGTCAAAACTGATATTCCTTGCATTCTAGAATACAATAGACTACGTTCACTGTACACCCCTCATCTGAAACAATATTCTGTTCCAGATAAAGTAAAACGTGGTAAAAGAAAACTAAATGAAACAGAAACGCAACAGAATCCAACAGCAAAATCCTCAAAGAAAAGAAAAGAAGCTTAAGTTTCATCAATTACCACAAACAAAGAAGAACCTTTTAGGGAAAGTAAACCAGGGACGTCGTCAAAGAAGGAACAGAAATTCCAAAAAATGCACTCAGATACAGAACTAGCTGGACCATTCAAATTTGCAAATGAAAGTGGGGTAAGTTGCTATGCAAATGTAGCAATGAATATTCTATTTCAATTGCCACCAATTGTTAACAATATTTACTTGCACAGTACAGACAAATTGTGTTTGCAAATGTTAGTGCTTCATAGAAATGCAACAAGCAATCCTGACAACACAGACAGTGTTCATGGAAAAAGGCAAGAATTGGACGACTGTGCTGGAATGGTGAGATTCACTATGAACTCACAAGAAGATCCACAATCATTTCTAATGTACTTACTATTAGTATTGGAAAACAAAAGCATACCTGTAAATGAAATCTTACAGATTTCGTACATGTGGAAACATACATGCACTCTCTATAGCAATGTGATACAGGAAGAAATCCCAAATGAGTGATTTGTGTATGTTTCAATACCAAATTGTGAAAGCATTCCAAGTTTCATTTTGGGTGCATGCTTGGGTTTATGGCATACAGCCTGCAACCATGCACCCAAAAGTACACATCTTGGCCACAACCACCGCACTAGATAAAACCCATGTGGGCTTGTAAGTGAAGAGGTTATATCTTTGTTGTTGGGTGCATGGCCTTTGGCCATGCACCCAAGACTGCACACACTCCCCACAACCAGGCAATCGATACGCATTACTATGGGTGTATCCATGGGTGTGTCATGCTGCAGTGTTTGTGGCCAGGGCCTAGAGTTTTGGAAGTAAGGCCTTCGGCCGACAGCCATGCATCCAAGACTCAAGGCCCTGGCCACAACCACCGTAGCATGTGACACCCATGGCGGCGTACTAATAAATATAATAATACCCATAGGAAAAAGTAATGCAATTACGGCATGTTGTCAATTTCAATGTTCCCTAACACCACACATGTCCTTACAACAGTTACAAGTTCCCTGTGCACTGCACGGACTGAAATACTGCCCTTATTGGACCTGTCATTGTCTGTGCGTACAAGGCGGCCTTAGAAAATACATTATGAAGAGGTTATAACTTTTTTATTGGGTGCATGGCCTTTGCACCCAAGAGTGCAGGGTCTCCCCACACCCACCTCAGTGATGTGTGGTAGTGTTTTTTTTTCTATATGTGTGGTATCCTTCAGTGCTTCTGGACAGAGGCTTCACTCCTAGCTGTATGTCCATACATATTACATGGGATGGGTGTGCAGTGGCTTGCACGTCCAGTACTTAAAACTTTGTTCTTGGGTGCACAGCCTTTGGCCATGCACCCAAGACTGCACACACTTCCCGACAACTTTGCAATCGATACGCAATACTATGGGTGTATCCATGTGTGTGACATGCTGCAGTGGTTGTGGCCAGGGACTGTAGCATGTGACACCCATGGCGGCGTACTAATGAATATAATAATACCCATAAGAAAAGTAGTGCAATTACGGCATGTTGTCAATTTCAATGCTCGCTACCACTACGCATGTCCTTATAACAGTTACAAGTTTCCTGTGCACTGCATGGACTGAAATGCTACCGTTATTACACCCCTCATTTTCTTTGCGTACAAGGTAGCCATAGAAAATACATCATGAAGACTGACCCCCAGAACAAATGCATTGATCACCCATGTCTTACTGTCTGAACCTTTCCCAACGCTCTGTGACACAGCAAAAGAGTTTTATAAATATAGCATGTGTACGCTGGTTGTTGCTCCGCTATCGGCGGATCCAAGATGTCGGGCACATCCAAACAATCTGATGCAGAACACATCTCACAGCACGCAATCTGCAGAGACGTTGCGAGTCCGTGGTCATGACGCCAGCCCCTTAGCCAATTGGTATCTTGTCCGTGGACCGAACAGGGAAGTGTGACCACGAAGGAGACATAGGATATCACACATTTTTCAGATCTACTTTTTGGTCATTTTAATGAAAAGGACTGCACGGAAGGTCACCAAATTTACAAAAGCCTGCTTTCTGGACCAAGCCCCTGTACCTGCCGCAAATTTCGTGAAATTCCATCCAGCGGTTTGACCGGTAGTGGTGCGCAAAGTTTTCCCCCCCTTCAGTCTATGGGAAAAAAAGACATTTTGGGACCCCCCCTATAACTTTTGCCCCCCTGGACCAAACATCTTCAAACTTTGCAAACATTCGTCCCGGGGGAGCGGAGTTATAGGCTGCCCAAAAAGTGCTCTTCCTATGGAAACAGCAACTTAACCATAACTACACAGCCACTACCGTGGCTGTGTAATATTGGAGTCAGTAAAGCATGGATGCTCCCACTACGAACAATGGCAGTACTGAGCAAGGGAAGTTGTTTTTTTCCATTTTCCAAGCATGGCGCTGTCAGAAAACAAGTCAATTACATGAGTGAAACTCAGAAAGGCGAAATTGGATAAGCCAAGGCCATATCAGACTGGGGTGAGCTGACATTGGATACAAATCATGTGAAAGAACAAAGCTTCTGTTCAGAAGGCATGGACAAAAACAAGAAGACGTTAGAGGTCTATTAAAGAATAGCATTTTAATACACTGAAAAGCTCAATAGAGAAGAAGGTGAATGAGCATGATGGTCACACCTGCGCACAAGGGCAGAGCGTACCTTCACTTCCCTGAATTTCCTGGAGAATAGAACATGTTCAAGGCCGAGTTCAAAGACCTAATTGATGCAGACCACTGAGGTGATGATGAAAGGATATGTTAATTGGTGGAAAGCTATGGTTAAGACTAGCTCATCTGAACCTGGATATTCAGCCTGCGTACTGCCAACATAGGTTGAGAGGGCATTGATGGAGGTTAGAATATAACCAATGATAGAGGACTGCTTGATCAAGGGTCCTATAGTAGTGTAACCAATTAGATGTTGTATATTTTGTGACGTTTGTAGTGACACATTTTAGGGAAGCGATTAGTTGCCCCACCTGATGTTAAGAGACCTATCGCATAATTCCACTGCCCTAGACGAGTATGGATTGTATACCTAGATGACCCTTGTAGGACCTATCACACTCAACATTAGGTTTTTGTAGTTTGCCACGTAGGATGCTGTTAGTGATGCAGAGGTTAAACGTCACCTATGACGATTTTTTACTATAAGAATGTAATTCTTTATGAATTGCTTTCAGAAGTCTTGAGAGAGTCCATGAGGCATGTCTGTTGATGTCCGTTGTACTCCCTGTTTTAGATAATTGCGATTAAAACAGTATATTTTGCCAACTACCTGAGTTGTATCTATTATTGATATCGGAGTAAACTCAACATCCTCCATCTATCTCTAATGTATTGCTAACCTATCTTAAAGGGCTGAGTAGGAACCTCAGTTCATGTAGTAGCAAAAGATGGTTAGATATACCCATTGAGATAAGTAAGCTTTTGGGGTCCTGGAAATATCACACGACCTCTGCCTTTCGGCTGAAAGGACGTGAAGCTCCCTCTAGATAGCGTTTTTTTAAAGAAAAGTCAAGCTACGGTAAAACGGGTTGCCGGTTTCCACGAAAATCCCTCCCGCATCTACAGGAAGCTGAACAGATGGAAGGATGGAAGAGTCTGCTGAGGAGGCGTGCAATCCCGAGAGTCAGAACTAGAAACAACACGAATGGTGAGTAAAAATTGAGACAGATGGCAAAAGAATGAATGGGCAGCGGTGAAAGAGAATAATTAGGGATGATGATAATACAACTTAAGAAATGAGCATTAAAAATAAGTGAGAATCAGCTTGACGAGAAGCCAAGCAATTTAATTAGTGTTGTGAGGACGAGCCACAATAAAAGTATACCCAGTGCCTGCGCTTTACACTTTAAAGAGTGGAACAGAAGGAACAGAACCTAAAATCCCATAGAGGATGCTGTAGGATATGAGTTTGATTAAAGATGAATTTAAGGAGGTCTGTTCACACTCTGTATAGGATATTTTAGGAGTGAGATGTACGTCTTAAGAAGAGAAGGCAGAATACATATAGCCGGTCGAGTAAGTCTGTTTCTCTGCTTTCTGTTTGTTTGATGTGATTGTGTAAAGATGATGAAATAGTGAATATTGTTGATAAATGGAAAGAGGAAAACGTGAGAGTTCGAGGAGCTAAGCGTGTATTTGAAAATAAATTATGTTAATGATGTTTTTTAGCAGATTAAAGTAAAACATTTGATAAACAGAGGGTTTAGACAGAGCGACGATGGTGCACGCTCATATTATGTTGTTTTTCATTGAATAAGTAATGTTTAATTTTGCAAAGAGTAAACAGTGAGTAAAGACAATCAAACAGTGATGTGTCAAAATTGGAGGATATTACTCCGCTTATACATTTGCTGCAAGCACACACACCTAAGCTTAAGAGAAGATAATAAGGAATGAAGTAAAAGAATGAAAGACAAACAATATGTATCACAGCTGCAAGAGGGATCGCTATTAAAGGCAGTTCCACAGTGTATGATGACATATTTGCATGATGCATGTGCAAGAAAAAAGTTAGACAAGCGACTATTGAGCCAGCGCTCTTTAAAATATAGATCAGGAGGTGAAAGATGGGTCACCTCTTAGCGATCACACAGTTAAATGTATGCACAAGAGGGGTGTGAGGATCCTTTTATCTCCGCCTACTGCATCTGGAGCAGACAGCGATAAGAAACACAGGCAAAGGACTGTACCCGTTATAGGAGCTCAAGGCAGTAATATGATATAGCACCCTGGCACATGAGTTGCCTGTGCCAAGCAGCAACGAGGGTCCAGAGAAATATATTGAGAGAGATGTAATCTCTAAAGTCCCAAGGGACAAGGAGAGACGCAACAAGGGAAGAAGCAATAATTTACGGGTTAGCACACATATAGAACTAATGAATGGGCGGTTGGAGTTTGCACAGACTCAATGGTAAGAGCATGAGAATACACGGCACTGATTGTCTGGAAAAAGAAATAATGAAAAACTTAAAATCCAGCAATGATGAAAGAGAATGTTTAGAAGAAGCTCTTCTCGACACATGAGTCGATAGTAGATCTATTTAGGATAGATTTGGAGGCCGAGGCACACTTGAAAATCATTGAACGAGAATGATAGGAGTCTATCATGATACAAGACAGAAGGAAGTTCCGCAGGGGAAGGGTAAAAAATGATTGAGTCAACAGCATAGCTCTCAACTCACACGCTTTTGGCGGGTGTCACCCGCGTTGTAAAAGGCTGACTCACCCGCCAAGCCTCCTGCACGCCCATTCATTCCAAAGGGCGTCTCACCCGCCAAAAACAAAATCGGGTGATTTCACCCACCTTTGCAACACAAATGGTTGGGAGCTATGCAACAGTACATGGTTATACAGCATGAGGAAAGCCTCACGTAGTGTAGGACCCAAGGAGTTGTCTTTTAAATCGACTGACTCTGAATAGAAATGATGAAACGAAGGGTTGTACATAATGGAAATAGAATATGGCACACAGGGAAGAGAGAACACATTCATGATGAGATATGTAAAAATGTGTAGCCTTATAGAAAGCTTTAAAGGAGTAAAAAAGTAAAAACGGTTGGATTTAGACCTCCCTATATCTCGGGCGTCAACCTTGGTGACGCAGCTAAATCAACCTTGTAATAGGCAGTCCTACGGTCAGAGGGGGGACGTTCCATTGTATGTGAGCAGGTTAAGGCCATTGTCAGGTAAAAGGCAATGCAGGACCTTTGTCTCTACCATGACCAGAAAACAATAGGTGACAAATGTGAGCTTTGGGATTTTTTACAGTCTTTTTGTTAAAGATAGAAGACTTTCGAGGTAGGAACTTCCAGAATGATTATGGAAACTTAGAGAACATTCAAGGTATGGAGAAAGGAGAAATAAAAAAACTTTCGATTGAAGGGTGGACATGCAGTATAGTAGAACACTTCTTTAGTATATGAAGAGATTCAGGATTCATATAGAATTGCCAGCTTTTAAGAAAAAGGGATTGGAGAAACTTGCCTGCATACTAGTAGTAGGACAAAGATGAGTTGTTCAGAATCTGAAGGTGCAGCAGACAAGCGCTGAGAGTGTAGTAAAACCTTACATTCAGTAGCCACTTGTGAAAAAATAAAAGAGCATAAAACACGAATTTAACATGCCCATGTATAAAGAAGAGATATCTCTGGGACATTTTTTGTATTTTAAATAGATATAGGTTTATATATTGGGGTAATATTAATTGACAGAATCTAGTAATGATTTTATTTTTAGTGAGTAAAGGCACACAATTGGCCTCATTACGACCCTGCCGGTCCGCAAAGGACGGCGGTGGTAAAACAGCCACCAGACCGGCTGATTAGGAGTCCTGTAGATGGGAAGTGACCCTCCCGCCAGGTCTGACCTGGTGGGTTTAACACCACCGGCCTGCAGGCAGAAATGGTGTTTCCATTGTCCCCATCCCCTATGGGACTCCATAGGAATGGGGACATACACAATTCCGCCTCCAGAATTCCCGGGTCACCGGGGTCGTAATGCCCCAGTAGTCCCGGGAATCATGGATATAGAATGGTAATACGAGTCCGGCAGTAACCTGCCGGTTTTTCCGGCTCGGTTACCGCCGGACTCATAATGAGGCCCAATGTTTGTATTATGAATGTATTGGTTAACTGAGAATGAACGTATTATGGCATGCGTTAAAAGGATGACTATATGAGGAGTATTGGTAGGATTAAAAAGGTTTACTGTAAAAAGAGGTGTGTTATTTTTGTATATTTTAAAGAAAAGTTTAGGTTTGGCAGTATAGGGCTATGCTCAGTATGAACAGGTGTTGACGACTGTTGCCTTTGTTATTAAGGAAGGCTGCTAATATAGCAAATACGATGTTCTATGATGTTAATTGACAAATAGGTATTATCCGCCATAAAGGAAGAGCCTTAATGAATGTTGGCAACCCAGAAAGCTTTGGCTATGGGGTGATCACATTGAATTTAGCTATAGTAAGGTTCGGGTGTAAAGTGTTGAGCCACGTCATGTTTGTATTGAAACCACTGGCAGAGGGTGAGCACACGCATGATTGTTTGAACTATGACAAGTTCTATGACGATCTACCAAGGGTAAAGGGAAATGCACAGATAATCAAGGACATCCTTATATTGAAGAGCTTTTAGAATCAAGCAATGAGTAGGGCTATAGAGGATCCGCTGTGGTACAGCACACCGTCAATAAAGAGTTTTGGAAGAAATAAAAAAAAAGTGCATGACTATTGTCTCACTTTTTCGGCACAGGCTGCACAATCTGTGGTGCTGATAGTCACGCTCGAGAAATATGCAGACCAGGAAGTAATGTACGATGACTCTGCCTTTGTGATGTCAACGGTGCACGCAAGGATAGCACGTTGGGAAGGGGCAAGGTCCACCTCGAAGAGGGCGGCACTCTATTACAGCACGCAGTCTTATTGAACAGACAGCTAGGAGCACTTCGACTCCCAGTAGCCATTGTGGTTGTAAAATACGCATCTTATGTTAAACGGGTACATTTAGTTCACATGGTAATTAAAATAAGTAAATGAAGAAAACAGAAATGTGGTGCATGCGATTGAGGTGTGTTTGTTAGTTGTAAATATTTAAAGATGGATGGAAATATGATGATGACGATTATGTTTAAAGTATTGTGATAAATATGTTTAGATTTTAACAAATAAAAGTTTAAAGGGAAGCGCCTCAAGATAACAAAGACTTGTGGATGCAGAGAGGGTGTTCTTTAAACACCTCTAAGGCATTGTAGTGACAAAACAGTAGTGGTAAATGAGTGATGCCGTAACCTTATGTAGGTTGGCGTTGGAATAGCTACACTACCCTGTGCACGTCATTAGGAAAATCCTTACCACAATGAATGTGAAGAAGTGGTTTGGTTTTGCATATAGTAGAATATGTCACATTTTGTATAGTAAAATGTTTTGTGAGTAAAAAGATGATTATTGGGCACACGTAATGCAAAATTAAAGAGGTCTACCAAGACATGATGATTCCTTGAAGCACTTGCATACAGATTTGGATATATAATCACAATGACATATCTTTTTCCTTGTTTTAAGGGTGAATTAAGATACTATAGTAAAGAAATTGTAACACGAGGATGTTCTCTAAATAGAGAATATGGGAACTGAGAGGGATCATAGCTTAACCTTATTTTGTGTCAAGAAAGAAGTCTGTGGACATATGAGATTGTTGCTTGAAAAAAAGGCACAAGGTTTATAGACAGATTATCAGCAGACTAGTGCGGTCTGTAAGAAGGCTTAATAGCTTGTTTAAAAGGGAGAATAAAGAAAGTGAACAGATCCTGAAATAAGGATGATTGCATGGCCCATCACTGGCTTTACATGCTTTACGAAAATGCATAGATTTAAGAAGATTATCTTGTTGCACACAAAAATGACAAGGAGGCGAATGAGGATAATTCTCACACCTCCATATAGAATTAGAAGTGATGCCCAGCAAAAGGTAGAATTGCTAGGAAAGGAGCTATGTGTGTCTTTTGTTTTGTATATTACTTCAAGTACCTCTGCCATTTCAGTTCCACTCAAGCAACAAGGGTGTGGGGCAGAGCAGAACGTAGAGGGAGATGTTACAACAACCCGAGATGCAGAGCTTTGTGTTTCCAAATTTCTTCCCGGAAATCAGATCATAAGACTCGCAAACTTTGTCAGAAGAAATAAGGTGGCACGTTCGTTCCAGTAGCACATTAGGAGTGAAAGACATTATACCATCTGCAGTCACGGTGTAAGGCAGACGTGCATAGACATTCCTTGATATATGAAAAGATCCAGGCTGGAGAATCCACAGCACCCACACCCAATTGGAAGCAAGTATCAGAAGCAACTATCGGAATCAAGCATAAGAGAAAAGCATTGGGGAAGGATCACAGCACGTTTAGACTAGGTCTATGACAAGGTAGAAGGACGCAGAAGCTATTGAGTATAGAAAAGAGTTCATTTGAACTGTGACTTGTTTCAAAGGCACTCTTTTAAGTCACTGAAAAGGGATGAGAGAAAAGTATTGATTCTGGAGCCTCAAGAGCTTGTTCACATTGAACTGAGGCACACTTAAGCCTTGAGTAAACAGAAGTGTGTGCCAGATTTGGAATTCTTGTTTGACAATTGGAAAAGAGAGCAGCATCTGAATCCTTTCTTACTGACTTTCTCTTTGGAGGTACCTATGGTGGTGCCCATTGACAACATTTCACAGGTCATTCTTGAATTTCTTGAGTTCATATTGTGCCCATACCCTGCGATTGCGGGGAGAACTACTAGCATTCCTATTTTCCTGCAAGATCCTAAGAATAGCCCAGTTGTGAGAAGATTGCTTATAGTTATCACTGAACAAATCCTTCAACTTCCTGAATACAGTGGTGAAAACACAGATGCCCCTGTTATCAGACAATGCACATATACTGGTTAGCCTTGTTTTTTTATTATTTGGTCGAAGAATGTCAACATCTTGTAGGGAGACAAACAGATGTCAGGACCTTTCTAAGGGACTCAAGCAATAATGCAGAGCGCAATCGAATATTAAGAGACATTATACATCAAGTAAATGAGTACTCTGCAAGAATCCTGAGGACTGATTGAGAATTGGTGGAGAAGAGAAATCAAAGGAGTTCACCAATAGAGGAACTTTTGTTGCATGCTGAAAGAGATTTTTTCATGTCATCTGGTCTAAGACAGATTCGAGGCATCGACTGGGAACTGGTGTATGTTATTGAACTGATCCTAGACAACTGAAGTGAACTAAAGACATACTGAATGAGACTTTCCGAGGAGGATATCCAGAGCCTACTTGCTGTAGTCTTCTATTTTTTGTTGGACAGGCATCCACCTTTCAGCTGGAGTAAGGACGATTCTTTTCTATACATCAGGAACCCTGTTAATCATTCTGAGATCAGCCCTCTGCTTGAAGAACTTATTGAGAAAATTAAAATATTACCCGAGTACTGTATGATGTTGCCCTATTAAAGGTTTTCCTTTTCCTTCAACTAAAATATAACATGGGAAGTACCAATAGCAATTTCATCATGGCTGACCATGAGAGACGTCCACGTTGTGCACGAAGTTCATGGTGTGGGGTTTCATACATGTGTATCATCTATGTTTGCATAATATTCATAGTGGTATTGCTTTCACTCACAATGTGTACTGCAATTTTTGTAGAGACACATGAGGTAAACATTCCAGTGTATCCTCCTATACAAGAGAAGGGTACAAACGTGACAAGTACTAGGCAACCGAGACCCAAGGTTATTTTCCCTACTATAAAGGTACATGAAAAAGCACCTATCTCTGTGATAGATAAACCTGAGTTACCTGTTGAAGAGAGGTCACAC
Organism: Ambystoma mexicanum; assembly: GCF_040938575.1. NCBI lineage: Eukaryota > Metazoa > Chordata > Amphibia > Caudata > Ambystomatidae > Ambystoma > Ambystoma mexicanum. The sequence continues at coordinate 580,318,827 of NC_090923.1, forward strand.
ATGGAGATTATAGCAGAATCTATATGGCCCTCTCATACTGCTGTTAGAAAAAAGCATTGGGATAGGATAAGGTCCCTGGAACTTGCTCCTACACAGGTAGCACATGTGAATACATTTAGTCCACTGACGAATGTTTCTATGATTGATCCAGTAAGAAGAATCTATGCTGACACACTCAGTGACATGGTTACAGAGGCTCATAATAGAAAGATGAGGCCCAAAAGACATGCTAGAGAAAATGATCCTGAGTTAAACAACTATCTGGCCAGTACAGCACATTTGGGGAATAATCTTTGGTACCAGAATATGAAAGAAGTTGGGAGAAGGACATCAAAGGAGGAATGCTTTGTTTGTGCACTCCTGCCTTCTAGCATAGGGAAGTCTAAGATTTTCATAGCTATCGAAATAGATGTCCAGACAGCACATTGTCTATCGCATGTAGCACTCTGCAGAAAAAGAGGTCAGTTCATGGGTCGAGATTCCTATCTCAAATGGGCTACAGAATGGTCAGATCCAGATGAAGATGAGTATGTGCAAGACTCAAAGACAAGAGAAATCACAGACGAAGAACATTGTGATCAGATATGGCAAATGTGGAGTGGAAGGAGCAGAAATCAGGCGAGAAACAAACAGAAAACTCAAGGTTTCAGGGAAATCTGCAGAAGAAACTCGTCGATGGAAGAACAGAGGCCAGATGCAGATTTGGGGATCAGTATTATCTCCAGATGGATTTGAAGAAGGAGTGGTGATCTGCAGAGCCTGGGTGGTCATTCGTTGTTATCAACCAACCATAGACATAGTTCAGAATGGATGCAAACCATTATGGCCAAGACTTGCTAAGCTACTGACTTGGGTTGAATATAAAGGAGGACCCGTGCAGATAGTGCCTTTGGAAAGTTCAAAGCTGTGCTTCAGAAATAATGGCACAAGAAAAGTCAGAGAAAATCAGAATTGTGGCCAAATCTTTAATGTCCCAGGAATGAAAATTGTAACAGCAGTGATAATGGATCACTATTGGGACTGTGGATCCAGAGCATATATCAAATTGCCTAAAGACTGCGGAGGAATATGCACTTTGGTGAATGTTCATGTTCCAGCATTGGTGATTCCTAAAAGTGACTTGAACATTGACAGTTTCCCGAAGCAGATGCTCATCTGAGGAAGAAGAGATCTGTCGAGGTTATAAAATGAATAAAAAGGGAGAACTATTTCTTGGCCAAGTCAATAGAGGCCTTTGACTCCATCCCCTATGAACACAGAGTGTTCTGCCAGACTTCGCACACATTCACGTTGATCTTCATGTCGAGAATTCAGGTTGGAGGTGCAGATGATTAATACTACTATAAAGGGATTCAATGCTATCAAGGAAGCCATAAGACTGATGACTTAATGAGAACATTAATGATGAATAAGAATGGTGATGTCGCCATCACCAGTGACATCATAAAAAAGTAATGCTGATGAATAGAGAAGAGATGCAGAGGCTAAAGAATGCAGACAAGTCTATACAGCATCAAGAAAGTATCAAGATTGAGGACATCTTGGGATCAAGATGATGAAACTTATGCTGCAGTCATAAGGGAGAGAGCAAGCTATTTTACACGTGAATACATGCAAAGAAACACAAGCAGATGAAGTATTCTTAAAAAGGCTAGCTTTATAGTGAATAGATTGCGGCATGCGCCAACATGAACATGTACATACATATATATATACCTGAGGGATACTAAGGATTTTTTACAACACATCACCAACATACATTGGGAAGAGGGTCTGATTCTGGCTACACTTGATGTAGTCTCTTTATATACCTCTATTGAACACACTGTAGGTATTAATGCATGCAAATATTTTTTGGACACTCGCTCCCTCAATTATTTTGGGCACAGCTCTATGATTTTGGATATGCTTTTGTTCTGTCTACAAAACAATGTCTTTCTGTTTGAGGGGTCTTTCTTTCACCAAGTTAGGGGGACTGCTATGGGCAGCACTTTCGCCCTGGCTTACGCTAATATTACGATGGGGTGGTGGGAGGCCACTTTTCTGTCCGATTTGCTCTTGTCTTGTTTTCCAACACAAGTCTTGGTGGCAGTACATTGACGATGTTTTTATTATTTGGAAGGGCACGGAAAGTGATTGGCTATCTTTTGTTAAGAGTATCAATACCAATAAGGCCAACCTTAGCTTTACTGAATGTCATAGCCATTCTGAGATCATCTATATGGATGTCATCGTCATGTTGGACAGCTCAGATATTCATACGGCACTCCCCAAGAAACCTTATAACACTGGTCTGCCCCTCCATGCCAACAGCTGTCACCCTCCGTCATGTAAAAAATCGAAACCTTACGGTGAATTTATCCGATTTCATCGGAATTGCACTAACATTGTCTGGTTTGACCATGACTGTGCCTTGGCGGCTGCTGACTTTGTGAAACAAGGTATATGACAAGAGGAGAATCAAAATGGCCTATGTTAAAGCACGTGGAATGTCCAGAGACAAACTGTTGTATGACAACAATTCTGCCAAATCTATTATCAACGATGAACCCAGACTTATTATCTCGTTTGACACTGCCTCAAATAGTATATGTAAAATTGCTGAGAGACATTGGCGTTTCCTTACCTTAGACAATGACCTCAGGTCTGTATTGTCCAAATGCCCTACCATGACTTTCAAACGTGTACCATCCCTAGAGACAAACTTGTGTCCATCTTCTTATCTCCAGCTGAAAAAAAATCGTCTGCCATGACCTGGCTGCCCGCTTCCTCTATGGGGTTTACTAAATGTATGAAATGTAAAGCTTGTGCACATACCACTGTGCTGAAATCATTTGTATACCCTGTCACCAAAATCCACTACAAGATAAAATATTCCATCAACTGTGACACTACTTTTGTTGTGTACGTCCTCTCATGTCCCTGTATGAGATGGTACATTGGGAGTACCACATGTAAACTCAAGTTGAGAATTCTTCAACATCTCAGAGCCATTAAGAACTCGGACCCAGTGTACCCCATGGCCAAACATTTTAAACAGGAACATGGGAATTACGTCAATTTGTTAACATTCTTTGCAGTGGCACATGTGCCCATACACCGCATGGGTGGTGACCGCGTCTTGAAACTCAGACAACTTGAAACAAGATTCATTTTGGACTTTGGCACAAAGTATCCAAAGGGGCACAATGTGGATGAGGAAATGTATACTTTTCTGGGGACTTGATTTTTTTCTCCCGTTTGCACTCCTGTTCATTTTGTTGTTGCTCTTCCTGTTTTTTGCTTTTTCTGTTTCTCTCTCTGCCTTTCTCTCTTTTTTCTCATTTTGTTCGTTCATGATTATGTCTTTATAAACTTTCATTGTATGCTCCTGTTTGGATTTCTTTAGCCTTGGGTATGATTATTTCATTTCTTATCCTTTTAATATTGTTTATTTCCGCCTATGATCTGGCTGCATACTATCGCTATCTGCGGGGAGTGGTATTTATTTATATATTTATATATATTATACCCTTAGGTTGGGGTTTAATTTTGTTTTTCTTACTTGTGTGGTTTTGACCTGCTATCTTTCTTTTCTCTGCTGATTGGTGGTCGGTCCAGTCTGTCTCATTTAATGAACTTTATACTGTTTCATGACATCTGACCGCCGGGCTTCATGCTGTTCTGTGTCTACTTTAATTTCCATTGTGGCATTTGTTTGCTAGGACTGTTCCTGCTGCCTTTTGCACTTGCACTTTAGTATGGCCATGTTATCATGAGGCTTACAGATATCCTTGTCGGCTTGCTGCTACTTATGCACTTTATGTTTGGAACATTACCTGTATTTGTATTATATGTAACACTTACCATCTGCTCTTATCCTCTGATCAGAGCAGTAACTACCTTATATACTAGTAGTTCTTGTTGGCTTTTATAGCGGAATGAAATTTTGTATTTATTATGAGGTGTGCTCCATGTTTATCATCACTATTGCGGTGTCTTTATCTCTTTTACAACCCTATCTCTATTTAAGTGTGGAGATTTTAGTTTTTCTACATATAGGACCATGTATACTTGTCATGTCCTATGGCTAGGTTTGGCTGTTTTTTTTATCTTCTGACTCTGCATTCCGAGTCATTAGTATATTAAACCCTCATTGGTGGTGATTTCATCCCCACTCCTGCACTAGCACTTTAGTCCTTTGCTCTATTTCAATTTTTTAGCAACTAGTCTACCTTTCTGTTGCATCATTTGGGTTGTGTTGCTAGCATCCGCCTTTTTTGTGTGCACACCTCATATTGATCATTTTATTGCTATTTACAGCTTTGCAGATTTTAATATTCCATATTTTCATTCTTCTTCCATCCAGCCATTTCTAATATGTGCTACATGTGCGCTACTAAAAACCTATGAAATTCAGTGAAAAAACTTTGTCAAAGGGACGTTATGGTTCCAAGTAAAACCGAAAAACCCTTGAAATGCGCCAGTTATGGTAAGCTAAGCAACCATAACTCGTGCCACCACCGTGCACTGCTAAGACTAACACCCAGGACATCAAAGATGACATCACAAATGTCATTGATGACATCGCTGATGACATCACATGTGTATGTACTTTTCATGAAATATGTGTACAAGGGATTCTTATTATAATGTTGCGAAACAAGTGTCAAGGATCATTGCAATAAATAGCATACCCTAACTAGTGCATTGAACGATGCATTGATATAAATAGCATTCTATTATGGGGTTCTATCTAGTATACTAAGCTACTCATACAGAAACATAACATTGTGTGCAGTGTACAAGATGAAGGTATAATATTCGTAGTATTAATATGTTGAATAATGAAATGATAATTGTTTTCTTAATAGATTTTTGTGTACTGTGAAATATGTAATAAGTAGCTAATAAAACACATGTATTACATAATTGCATTACTGTAGACAAAACACAAAGACACAAGAACACATACCAATATGGGTATATACAGGGAAAGTGACGTTAGCAAAAAAGCACAAGTAGTAGCAGAAACAATTCATAATTTAACTGATTATTTTCATGCAAATAAATGATTGCTCTGTTTCAAAGCTGCTATTTACCCTATGTATATGTATCACTTGATGTGATTGGACCCTAAGGAAAGTAGTGTGAGTACAATGTATACAAATATGACCATGTACAGGGAAAGTACAGCCATAAAAAAAACAGAACTATCAGAAAGTGCTCATAAGTCTATTGATTATCTTTATGCACAAAAAGGAGTGCTGTCTTTCAAGCTTTTGTCTTCCCGTATGTATATATTTCATATGATGTGACTGGACTCTAAGGGAATTACTGTAAGAACCTACTTGAAGGATACGTCTACAAATAAAATAAAATGTTTAGTTTCTGACTGTTACTGAAGAAAACCATGTGGCCTAGATATGTCAGCAAAAGAAAAAAGAGTGAGCCAGACATGTGATGTCATCAGTGATGTCATCAATGACATTTGTGATGTCATCTTTGATGTCCTGGGTGTTAGTCTTAGCAGTGCACGGTGGTTGTGCGAGTTATGGTTGCTTAGCTTACCATAACTGGTGAATTTCAAGGGTTTTTCTTTTTTACTTGGAACCATAACGTCCCTTTAACAAAGTTTTTTCACTGAATTTCATAGGTTTTTAGTAGCGCAACTTAACCATAACGTCCCTTTAACAAAGTTTTTTCATTGAATTTCATAGGTTTTTATTAGTGCAACTTAAACATAACGTCCCTGTAACATTTTTTTTTTATACTAAATTTTAAAGGTTTTTATTAGTGCAACGTCACCATAACATCCTTTTCAATACATGAAGACCACTAACATCTTATGTCCTCAAAGTGGGAACGCCGGGTGGTAAAAAAAAAAAAAAAGATTTTCCTTCCTACACCGGGGCGTCCCGGTGTTGGAAGGAAAATCTTTTACCAAGATGGCCACCATGGAAAGGGAAGGCGGGTTGTATAAAGAACACAACAGGGCATGAGCGGGGGGTGGGGAGGAACAGGGGAGACACATGGGCATGAGCAGGGGGTGAGAGGGAACATGGTACAAACCGGGCATGAGCAGGGGGTGGGGGGGAAAAGGAAGGAAACACGGGGCATGAGCGGTGGTGGGGGGAACACGAGAGAGACACAGGGCATGAGCAGCGGGTGCGGAGGAGCATGAGGGAGACATGGGGTATGAGCGGGGGGTGGAGAGGAACACGAGGGAGACACGGGGCATGAGCGGGGTGTGGGGGAACATGAGAGAGATACGGGGCATGAGCGGGGGGGTGGGGGGTAACACGAGGGAAACACGGAGCATGAGCAGGGGGTGGGGGGAACACGAGGGAGACATGGGGCATGAGCGGGGGGTGGGAGGCAACAGGAGACAGACATGGGGCATGAGCGGGGGGTGGGGCCAACAGGAGAGAGACACGGGGCATGAGCGGGGGGTAGGGACTACAGGAGACAGACACGGGGCCTGAGCGGGGGGGTGGGGAGAAAAGTAGACAGACACGGGGCATGAGCGGGGGATGGGGGAAAATAGGAGACAGATACGGGGCATGAGCGGGGTGGGGAGAACAGGAGACAGACACGGGGCATGAGCGGGGGAGTGGGGGGCAACAGGAGACAGACACGGGGCATGAGCGGGGGGTGGAGGGCAACAGGAGAGAGACACGGGGCATGAGCGTGGAGTGGGGGGAATACAGGAGACAGACACGGGGCATGGGTGGGGGCAACAGGAGACAGAGACAGGGCATGAGCGGGGGGTGGGGGGAACAGGAGACAGACACGGGGCTTGAGCGGGGGGTGAGAGGAACAGAAGACAGACACGGGGCATGAGCGGGGGGGTGGGGGGCAACAGGAGAGAGACACGGGGCATGAGCGGGGGGTGGGAGGTACAGGAGACAGACACGGGGCATGAGCGGGGGTGGGGGGCAACAGGAGAGAGACACGGGGCATGAACGGGTGGGGGGAACAGGAGACAGACACGGGGCATGAGCAGGGGGGCAACAGGAGAGAGACACGGGGCATGAGCGGGTGGGGGGGAACAGGAGACAGACATGGGGCATGAGCAGGGGGTGGGGGGTACAGAAGACAGACACGGGGCATGAGCGGGGGGTGTGGGGCAACAGGAGAGAGACACGGGGCATGAGCGGGGGGTGGGGGGTACAGGAGACAGACACGGGCCATGAGCGGGGGTGGGGGGGCAACAGGAGAGAGACACGGGGCATGAGCGGGTGGGGGGAACAGGAGACAGACACGGGGCATGAGTGGAGCGGCAACAGGAGAGAGACACGGGGCATGAGCGGGTGGGGGGAACAGGAGACAGACACGGGGCATGAGCGGGGGATGGGGGGGTACAGGAGACAGACACGGGGCATGAGCAGAGGGTGGGGGGAACAGGAGACAGACACGGGGCATGAGCGGGGGCTGGGGGGAACAACAGAGACAGACAACGGGCATGAGAAGGGGGTGGGGGGGCAACAGGAGACAGACACGGGGCATGAGCGGGGGATGTGGGGGGCAACAGGAGACAGACACGGCACATGAGGGGAACAGGAGACAGATACGGGGCATGAGCAGGGGGTGGGGAGAACAGGAGACAGACACAGGGCAGGAGCGGGGGGAACAGAAGACAGACACGGGGCAGGAGCGCAGGAGCGGGGGTGGGGGGAGGGAGAGAGACACACGGGGCATGAGCGGGGGTGGGGGGAGGGAGAGAGACACACGGGGCATGAGCGGGGGGTGGGCGGGAGGGAGAGAGACACATGGGGCATGAGCGGGGGGTGGGAGGGAGGGAGAGAGACAAACGGGGCATGAGTGGGGGGTGGGGGGAGGGAGAGAGACACACGGAGCATGAGCGGGGGGTGGGCGGGAGGGAGAGAGACACACGGGGCATGAGCGGGGGGTCGGCGGGAGGGAGAGAGACACATGGGGCATGAGCGGGGGGTGGGCAGGAGGGAGAGAGACACGGGGGGCATGAGCGGGGGGTGGGCGGGAGGGAGAGAGACACACGGGGCATGAGCGGGCGATGGGCGGGAGGGAGAGAGACACACGGGGCATGAGCGGGGGGTGGGCGGGAGGGGGAGAGACACACGGGGCATGAGCGGGGGTGGGAGGGAGGGAGAGAGACACACAGGGCATGAGCGGGGGTGGGGGGGAGGGGGAGAGACATACGGGGCATGAGCAGGGGGTGGGCAGAAGGCGGAGAGACACACGGGGCATGAGCGGGGGGTGGGCGGGAGGGGGAGAGTCACACAGGGCATGAGCAGGGGGTGGGCGGGAGGGGGAGAGACACACGGGGCAGGAGCGGGGGTGGGGGGAGGGAGAGAGCACACGGGGCGTGAGCGGGGGTGGGGGGAGGGAGAGAGACACACGAGGCATGAGCGGGGGGTGGGGGGAAGGGGAGAGACACACGGGGCATGAGCGGGGGGTGGGCGGGAGGGGGAGAGACACACGGGGCAGGAGCAGGGGTGGGGGGAGGGAGAGAGCACACGGGGCATGAGCGGGGGTGGGGGTGAGGTAGAGAGACACACGAGGCATGAGTGGGGGGTGGGGGGAAGGGGTGAGACACACAGGGCATGAGCGGGGGGTGGGCGGGAGGGGGAGAGACACACGGGGCATGAGCGGGGGTGGGGGGAAAGGCACACGGGGCAAGAGCGGGGGTGGGTGGGAGGGGGAGAGACACACGGGGCAAGAGCAGGGGGGGGCGGGAGGGGGAGAGACACACGGGGCAAGAGCGGGGGGTGGGCAGGAGGGGGAAAGACACACGGGGCATGAGCGGGGAGTGGGCGGGAGGGGGAGAGACACACGGGGCATGAGCGGGGGGTGGGGGGAAGGGGAGAGATACACACGGGGCATGAGCGGGGGGTGGGGGGAAGGGGAGAGAGAGAGACACACAGGGCATGAGCAGGGGTTGGGCGGGAGGGGGAGAGACACACGGGGCATGAGCGGGGAAGAGGGCGAGGGAGAGAGACACACCGGGCATGAGCGGGGGTTGGGGGGAAGGAGAGAGAGACACGGGGCATGAGCAGGGGAGGAGGGGAGGGAGAGAGACACACAGGGCATGAGCAGGGGTGGGGGGGAGGGAGAGAGACACACGGGCCATGAGCGGGGGTGGGCGGGAGGGGGAGAGACACACGGGGCATGAGCGGGGGTGGGGGGAGGTTAGAGAGACACACGGGGCATGAGCACGGGTCGGGGGGAGGGAGAGAAACACATGGGGCATGAGCGGGTGGTGGGGGGAAGGGGAGAGAGAGACACGGGGCATGAGCGGGGGCTGGGGTGAGTTCGAGAGACACACGGGGCATGAGCGGGGGTGGGAGGGAGGGAGGGAGACACACGGGGCGTGAGCGGGGGTGGGGGGAAGGGGAGATAGACACATGGGGCATGAGCGGGAGTGGGAGGGAGGGAGAGAGACACACAACGTTCGTGTGCAGGCGGCAGATCCAGCTCCTCGGCCCTCCGCTGGCCACCGTGTGCCGATGGCCTGAGAGGGGGGCTGGAGGAACAGGGGAAACACAGAGCATGAATGGGGCTGGGGGGGACAAGAAGGACACACGGGGCATGAGCGGGGGTGGGAGGAACAGGAGACAGACACAAGACCTACTGTGCAGGTGGCGAGGAACAAAGACGGCGGGCGTCTCTGAAGCCAGACACACTGCACGCTTTCACTGCATCCAATGAGAGAGCACGTCAGATGTCCGCGGACATCACGCAAGCTGCTTGCCCAATCACCGTCCTGTCCACGGAGCAAACAGGGACGTGTGTCCGCGAAGCGAACACAGATATCACTAATTTTTTTCACTTACATTTTTGTCATTTTTTAAAAACTACTGGACGGATTTACACCAAATAAAGCAAAGCATGCTTTCGGGACCAAGCCGCCGCTACTGCCGTGTAAATCCGTCCAGCGGTTTGGGCTGTAGACGCAAGCAAAATTTTTTCCCATTATGTCTATGGGGAAAAAAAAGTTTTGGGACCCCCCTACAACTTTGCCCCCCCTGGACGAATGCTCACCAAACTTTGCAGAGTGACCCAAATACTTTTTTTGCAAAGTTTGGTGAGGATTCGTCCAGGGAGAGCAAAGTTATAAGCCGCCCAAAAAGTGATCTTCCTACGGAAACACCAACTTAACCATAATATATACAGGCCGATTCATGGAATTAATGTGCGCTGAAAATTCCGGCGCAGAGGTGCCAAACTGTGCGAATCGCAGTGCAAGTGCGAAAATGGCAGGGAAACCAGCGCACATCGATTCATGGAAGTCTGTGCGCGAGAAAAATATTGGATGTGCGCTGAAAAAGTGCGCGGCGCACGCCGGCGCACAGGTCATCCAACGGCGTGCGCCATAGCCACAGCGAAATTGCACATAGCGCGGCACACATAACAAAAGTAGGCGGAACACGGGGCGTAACACTCGGAATGGGGAACAACGCGTGAAAATATGGGCGTCACGGGGGAAGTACAGGAGGCAAGTGCGCAGAACGCCCACACGCTCGCCTACAACTCGTGTTCATGGAATCGAATAGGGCAAACCAGCGCACGGTCAAAGGCGCGCACAGGGCAAAACAAGTCCACCACAAGAAAGCAGGCGGTAGCGTCCCTGCGCCTGAAATAAATGTGCACCAAAATGTGCGCTTACAAAAAGCACCTATATACAGCTATGATGAGATATCCATACTGTGGCCCTCTAGGACAAATGAGGTGCAAAGGGGTACCGACAAACACGGACACCCGCTGTGTGAAAAATAGCGTGTGTGTGTATTTCGGGGTGCGCGGGAAGTTCCACACGCGATTGGCCTGGGTACGTGTATTTCGGGGTGCGCGGGAAGTTCCACACGCGATAGTCCGTGGTACGTGTATTTCGGGGTGCGCGTGAAGTTTCACACGCGATTTCAGCATGGTACATGTATTCCAAGGTGCGCGGGAAGTTTCACACGCGAATTTGCAGGGTACGTGTATTTCGGTGTGCGCGTGAAGTTCCACACGCGATTCCAGCAGGCTACGTGTACTCCGGGTGCGCGGGAAATTCCACACGCGAATCCAGCAGCCTACGTGTATTTCGGGGGTGCCATGGAGTCCTACACGTGAATTGGCTGTGTGGGTCCTCTCAGCTGTTCCCTCTACACCCTCCACGGCCCCTGCAGGCGGCCCACACCACAGGGGACTAACCTGCACCCCTGCACATGTCCCGTAGTCAGCCCATCCACCTTGGCTATGCCCCCCAGCCAACCCACATGTCACCTTGCACTATTGCCCACCAACGCATGTCTCACAGCACCCCCACCCCCCAGCATCCAGGGGCACCCTCCACCAGGACCCTACTCATGTCTCCCAGCACCCCCACCCCCCAGCAGTCAGGGGCACCCTCCACCAGGCCCCACTCATGTCCAACTCATGTCCCCCTGTACCCCCACACCCCAGCAGTCAGGGGCACCATCCACCAGGCCCCAACTCATGTCTCCCAGCACCCCCACCCCCCAGAATCCAGGGGCATCCTCCACCAGGCCCCCACTCATGTCTCCCAGCACCCCCACTCCCCAGCATCCAGGGGCACCCTCCACCAGGCCCCCACTCATGTCTTCCAGCACCCCCACCCCCCAGCATCCAGGGGCACTCTCCACCAGGCCCCCACTCATGTCTCCCTGCACCCCCACCCCCCAGCATCCAGGGGAACCCTCCACCAGGCCCCACTCATGTCTCCCAGCACCCCCACCCCCCAGCATCCAGGGGCACCATCCACCAGGCCCCACTCATGTCCAACTCATGTCCCCCTGCACCCCCACCCCCCAGCAGTCAGGGGCACCCTCCACCAGGCCCCACTCATGTCCAACGCATGTCCCCCTGCACCCCCACCCCCCCAGCAGTCAGGGGCACCCTCCACCAGGCCCCCACTCATGTCCAACTCATGTCCCCCTGCACCCCCACCCCCCAGCAGTCAGGGGCACCCTCCACCAGGCCCCCACTCATGTCTCCCACCCCCCCACTGCCCCAGCAGTCAGGGGCAGCCTCCACCAGGCCCCCACTCATGTCTCCCAGCACCCCCACCCCCCAGCATCCAGTGGCACCCTCCACCAGGCCCCCACTCATGTCTCCCAGCACCCCCACCCCCCAGCATCTAGGGGCACCCTCCACCAGGCCCCACTCATGTCCAACTCATGTCCCCCTGCACCCCCACCCCCAGCAGTCAGGGGCACCCTCCACCAGGCCCCCATTCATGTCTCCCACACCCCCCACACCCCAGCAGTCAGGGGCACCCTCCACCAGGCCCCACTCATGTCCAACTCATGTCCCCCTGCACCCCCACCCCCCAGCAGTCAGGGGCACCCTCCACCAGGCCCCCATTCATGTCTCCCACACCCCCCACACCCCAGCAGTCAGGGGCACCCTCCACCAGGCCCCCACTCATGTCCAACTGATGTTTCCCTGCACCCCCACCCCCCAGCAGTGCGATTTGCCTGGGTACGTGTATTTCAGCGGTGCGTGGGTAGTCTTACACGCGATTTCATCACGGTACGTGTAGTATGGGTCCGCGTGAACTTCCACACGCGATATCAGCAGGGTACGTGTATTACGGGGTTCGCGTGATCTTCCACACGTGATATCAGCAGGGTACGTGTATTACGGGGTTCGCGTTAACTTCCACACGGGATAACAGCAGGGTACGTGTATTACGGGGTTTGCGTTAACTTCCACACGCGATATCAGCTGGGTACGTGTAATACGGGTTCGCGTGAACTTCCACACGCGACTGGGCCTGGGAGAGCGTGTTACGTGTATTCCTGGGGTGGGCGGGAATATTCACTCGCGACTGGGCCTGGGAGAGCGTGTTACGTGTATTCCTGGGGTGGGCGGGAAGATTTACATGGTTGCCTACAGCGCGCCAAAAAAAAGGTCCAATCCGGAAACACATACGCCAGCATGAAGCTGGCGCACGTCCCACGCAGCATAAAAGTGTGCGCAAACAACAAACAAGCTCAGACGCCAGGATGAATATACCGTTCCTAGCAGCAGTGGCCGTGGTATACCGCAGGAGGAGGAGGAGGATAGTCAGGGCCAGAATCTTCACACCTAGAACCAGCCTTTTTGGTATGCCTGATGACCAGGTGTATGGGAGGTACAGGTTTCTACCTCACATAATACTCGACCTGGTCAGTGAGTGGGAGGATGACCTCACATCACCCACCCTGTGCTCCCAAGCACTGAGCCCCCTGGAGAAGGTCCTCAATGTACTGCACTTCTTGGATACCGGATCATTTCAGCAGACAAGTGCCATAGTGGGGGGGGTGTCACAGGCCACGCAGTAACGGTACCTACACCAGGTGTTGGCCATCATCACTGCACGCCCATCAGTCCGCAGGCACATATACCTGCCCAGAACACCTGCAGAAAGTCAGGCTGTCAGCCAGAATTTCTACAGGGTGGCACAATTCCCCAAAGTGCTATGTGCCATTGATGGCACCCATATATCTCAACGTCCCCCAGGGCATCTGAGCACATCTATCGAAACCGCAAGCACTGGCATTCCATCAACGTCCAGGTAGTATGTGATGCCAAGGGAATCATCACCTCAGTATATGCCAACTATCCAGGGTCCACCCAAGACAGCTTCATTTACAGGATGTCAACCCTAAACTGGGACATGGAAGCTGGGCGGCATGGCGATGCATGGCTGCTTGGTGAGTATAAATGCCGCATGCATAACAGATACAGAGTAATGGCACTACCCCACTAATGATCCCCATCACCACCTCCCCAGGGGACAGTGCTTACCCTCTGAGCACCCACATGATGACGCCAATTCGGAACCCCATCACGCCTCCCGAGGTAAGATACAACACAGCCCATATTGCAACCCGGGGCATAGTGAAGCGCACATTCGGAGTGCTCAAGTCACGCTTTCGCTCCCTTGACCGTTCTGGCGGGCAGCTGTTATACGCTCCCCCAGTAGTGTGCAGGATCATGTTGGCAGCATGTGCCTTGCACAATGTTGCAACACGCCGGGGCTTGGCTGTGGACATGGTGGTGCCCCCACATCCCCAACCACATGCACGCCCCGCCGCGCATGGGTGGGGAAAGGGCACGGGGTGAGGCAGCCCGTACGCAGCTGGTGGCTAATTACTTCACATAGAAATCACACCCCTGTGGAGTGCACACAGCCCTGGCACATGCCATCTGACAATCAATGATAACTCAATCTGACAATTCTGATGAATTAAGGGACAGTCAACTGTCAGAACCATAGCAGCCTGAGATTTTTCACCTGGAAGTGTCACAATGTGTGCATCCCTACCTACACAAACACCACCAATGCAGTGTCATCAAAAGACACACTTCTATGCAGCAAAAATGAATACCCACTTGCTAAATACAACATGAGAACAGTGCCATGTCACCCAACCCCTCCCCGGCACCGCCACACAACACACCATGGCATGTCATGCTATGTGAGAGCAAACAAATTAATACCCACAACATGACAGAAGTGTCACAAACTACAGTGTCCCTAATGGAAACTGGCCACACATGAAATGCTCACAGTAATGCAGGACCAACAACACACATTACCAAATATTTACCAATAATACTAATCACCTACACAACCTCCAACCTACCATAAACATAACAGTATGGATGTAAAAAATTGGTAGTCTCACTACTTGATAATGCCAGCACTTCGAACACTTCCAACTGTACAGTGTTAGCGCCACCCAAAAGTGTAGGTGCACTGCTTACAACATGGACTCCATTTCCAAAGTAGACCGCCTTGTGAAGACATGAGAAATGGACCTGCAAATTAGGAGGATGAGATGGATGCAGAGGCACATATCAATACACCATGCAGTGTACAATACAACAACAATATGCACTAGGAATGTATACACAGTATTGACTACAGACTGCCCACACATCAAATGGGAGTCCAACGTCACTGTGTAAGTCAATGTCACTTGGGCACACCCTTTGCAAGCCCATGGAAACGGGAAGCAGGAGGGGTGTGTGTCACACAAACCCAAGCATCTAACCCAAATTCAGGGCAAGCCTGCATGTGCCCAGCCACAATACAGCGTATGCCCACGGGAGCCACACAAGGCAACACACTGTCCAAAAAATCAAAAATCAAAAATCAAAAATCAAAAATCCAAAATCAAAAATCAAAAATCAAAAATGGCCATGAATGGGCCAGGTGGGGTGGGGGAGGCCACCCAGGAGGTCGAGGACAGGGTGCACACCAAAACCCACCTGTGTGGATCTTGCGGAAAAAAACACCTCCATGGGCTCATGGCCTGCACGGCTACCCTATTGTGAGAGATTCGCTGTTGTCGCTCTTCTCACCCTCTGCAGCTGAATCAGGAGGTGGTGGCACTATAGGAGGCAGCCCACGCAAAGCCCTAGTCTGGTCCTCCATGGCAGCAAGCATGCGGGTGTGGAAGGTCTGGTTCTGGAGGATAATCGTGCGGAGGTCCCCATGCAACAACTCACGGGATGCCCGGACCTCCTCCCTAGTTGCCTGCATCTCAGCTGAGAGCGTACGTGTGAGCCGCTCCAGCTGCTGTTCTGTCCTCATGTCAGTTGAAGCCTCAAGCTCAACAAGAGTCACCCTGAGCTGACAGAGTTCCACCCTCAGGGCTTCCCTGTGGCCCTGGGACTCAATAGAAATGGCTTCCCGCAGAGTCTCCAGTGCCGCCCGCCTGTCCCTATTGGACACCAACATGTCCTCCCTGTGTGACTGGCAAATGGAGTCTGTTGCCTGCTGTAGTTGTTCCATCAGCCTTTCTTGGGGGACAATGGAAGTGGCCACCCTATCCATGGCCTAAGCCATCATCTCAGATGATGCTGCCTGTTGGTTTGCCATACCGTATAGGGATTGCTCCCATGCGGTATTGCCAGGTGGCGTACAGCCACCGCGTCGGCGGGCACCACACCTGTCTGGGGCAAGGCGAACTGCGCCTTGCTGTGCCGGCACTGCCTGAGGCTGCAGGACTGCATTCCCCCTCTGATCTGCTGGCCCAGGAACAGGATCAGATGTTGCGGAGTGTGACCCTGCATCCGTAACCACCAAAGGCGGACCTACCAACACTGACATCCCCATTGAGGGTTCTACCCCTGGTGCAGGTGGGTTGGACAGTACAGAATCCCTCCCAGAAATACTTACCTGCGACCGCACATAGGTCTCATCATCCGAATCGACACCTGAATAGAGCTCGGAGGAGGTGCACCCAGAGACACCCCTTGAGATGATGGTCTGCAGCAAGTGTGAGTTCTCACCCACCACCACACCACTTCCCTCACTGGTGCCCGGTCGGGCCTGAGACCCCTCCTGGGTCTGCACCATCTCCACAACCCCAGCAGTATCAAGTGCGTCATCCCCTGCAAAGACATGAATGAAAAGAAATGGGAACAGACATTAGCACCATAGCACACAATTAGGGCTGAGAAGCAACAGAAACAGTACTTCATTGACACATGTCCCACATGACTATAACCCTCCCATGCATGCACCATCACTGCGTATGAAGGGGAGGCAAATGGCACACATTGATGACAGCAAGATGGAAGACCAACACATTTGCTGCATGCTGGCTAGCAGTGCCATCAAACATTGGCCTGTGATTGGCATGTCCAATACACATACATCACACAGATGGCATGTACCATAGCCATGTCACACATGTGACAATAGGACTGAGAAATGCCTAGTGAAAGTGGTGGAATGCAAACAATCAGCCTGAATGAACACAGAATAATACGCAACTATGTTGTGGCAAGATGACACTTCAAGGGCAACTGGCGTGAGGTTGGGCTGAATGTCTACGGTTGCCAGAAGGGATACTGCAATACCCACATCCTGGTGCGCAGAATGTATTGGATGAAGCACATGGGTGACCCAAACCACTCAGGCACACACACCCTCACCTGGCACTCAATCAGAAGCCCTCACACACACACCATGCACATGGATGACACACACATGCATGTGCACTCACCCGACAATGCCTCGTAATCTGGCAGGTCTCCCACGCCTTGGATCTGTTCCTCCGTGACGTAGGTCCCAGCAACATACTCATGTGGAGTGAGTTTTATGTCCTCTGCTGGAGACCCACCTCCAGTCACTAGAGTTGCGGCATGACTTGAGGCCAGCTTTTTCTTTGCCCTGCGCTTCAGGTCATTCCAGCGCTTGTAGCAATCATTAGCTGTGTGCCTCACGAATCCAAGGGCACTTATGAGGTCTGCGATGGTCTGCCAGTGTGCCTGACATTGTGCAGGTGTGGTCTTGCACCCTGCAGTAATCACCATTTCGCTGTCATGTGCGGACACATACTCCACAAGTGCATCAAGTTCGGCCTGATTGAAGCTGGGCTTCCTTGGTGGGCCGGACTGTGTAGCCGTGTCTGGGGCTTCAGCCTGTACTGGACTCTTCCTCTTCCGCTTGGAAGGTAGTGGGGATCCTGAGCGTCCTACGCCGCTCTGGACACTAGGGGCAGGAGCCCCAGTGGACTGTGGACTAGGAGTGTGGGAATCAACACTCACCATGGGACTTGGTGCATGCATTAGCTGAAATGTGATGTAGTCAGGGGCAACGTCAGCAGGATGGACTGGGACCGACACTGTCCTTGCTGGGAGACTCAGAGCTGGGGTGGAGGGAGCCGCAGCTGCCCCTGCAGCCTCCCCACCCTGCCTACTCGGGGCAGCAGATGACATAGCTGCCCCTCATCCACGTGGCCTGGTGACACCAACGTGCACCGCCACACGTGGCCTAGACCTGCTGACCTAGAAGTCAGCCATGGAGGCACCCTGTGCCAGGTCTGGTGCCACAATGGGCTGGTCCAACAAGGGCTGAGCAGGGATGGTGTCAGCCACGTTACCCTCAACCAGGGGGGGGGCATGGGTGTCCCTGACTGGTCACCCACACATGGGGGGCTAGGGGCACCCTGCAAGTCCTGGCCATGTCCCCTACCGTATCCACCACGGCCACCTCTTTTGGCTCGGCCACCTTTGCCACCCTTACCGCGTGCTCGCCTCCCAACCATGGCACTGATGTTGTTGTGCGTATGGGAGTTGCAGTAAACTATTGTCCTGGGCAATTGGGGGTCAAAGGGGTATGGTACTAGATGGAATTCGTACCCTAGTGCTCTAGCAAGGCTGTATGTGACCCCTGGGGGAAGATGACGGGTCACGCAACGCACCGGCACCCCAAAAAAGGGAGATAATGTGCACGCAACCCCTCCTAGACCACGTGTGTGGAAAAATAAACCTGCACTATGCTGTGGCACCCAGAAACACAAAAATGAACGTATGCGTGTCACACGCAGCCTAGACTGACCTCTGAAGGGGTACGCAACACACGGGGCAAGCACAGATGTTAAATACGTGCGCGACTCACCGTCTGCCAGGAAAAATCGCGTGAAAAATATGCGCGTGTGCACGTTGGCAACACCCCCGCCAAAAGAAGAATTGTATGCTGTCTGAGGAGACAGGACAACAGAAGAAGTGAACGCTGTTTGAGGAAACAGGCCCAGGAAAAAGACAAAAAGAGAAAAAGCTGTCAGAGGTAACAGGGAGTACGAACTTGGAACGCTGTGAAGTAAATCGCGTGTGCACCGACAAGAAGTACAGATTTCACCCACTCGCTCTCCACAAAAAGCACGTACAAGGAAATGGCGTTCTACACGTACCTTTTAAACAAGCCCACACGTCCAGCATCACTTCCGCGTGTACGCGCTAAGGCCCTATCCTCCAATTACACGAGCTGACACTCTGACGTGCAGTCATGGGGAAACGCCCGCGCACGCACGTCACAGATGCGCATATGCGCTGAGGCCCTTTCCACCAATTGCACGCTATGACACTCTGACGTGCTTATTTTTTCGACGCACCATGGAAAACGCACGTGCGCGTAACGTCATAGACGCGCCTACATGCTGGGGGCCTTTGGGCCAACGAATTCGCGTAAGTGTGCTGACGCGCTTACGCGCTAAGGCCCTTTCCTCAAATTACACGCAGACGTGCTTGATTCTCACGTGCCAAATCAATCCTTATCAAGCTGGCCACACGTAAGCACACGGAAGACCACGCTCCTGCCCAGAAGGCTGAATTACTGCCCCCCAGATCCCCGAGCACGCTCCCACCTGCCATCTGCTGCTGCCTGATTGCCTACTGCCCACGTGCCCTTCCATTTGCTGCCTGCACATCAGCCAGAGGTGCTGTTGCTGTGACCACCTCTGCTGGAACCGAAGACTCCCGACTGGGATTCCATCGCTCCACAGACCAGCCCCAGGACCCAGTTGCCCACCCACTCCTGCCTCTGGGGTTGTCATGTCGGGCAATGCAACATCTGGCACCACTGGCAACCCCCGGCCAGAGAGGCAGAGGGGCACCAGCTTCACTGCCACTGAAGTTGGTGTCCTGGTGGAGCAAGTCCTGGGACATTATGATGCCCTCTTCGGAAGTTTGCACGCCGACAAGGAAGGACGGACTCGGATCTGGACGGACATCGTGACTGCCATCAACGCAGAGGTGGTGGCAGTCCGACTATTCCATCATGTCAAGAAGCGCTGGGAGGACTTCAGGTCCAGGACCCTCAACAAGGCCCGGCGCCTCTTGAAGGCAGCGAATGTTAAGGGGCGCCGGGGCCACTTGTCGGATGATCAGATGAGGGTCCTGGAACGCATATCCCCAGCGCTCCACGTCCAGGTCCTTGAGAGGCAGACCCATCTGGAGTCGAGCGGTAAGTGTACATGCATCATGATTGTAAGCTGTGCGTGTGGTGGTGTGCCAGTAGTGTGCAGGTTGCACATGTGTTTTTATGGGGCCAAGTATGGGGGGGGTGTACAGGGCCGTGAGGCTAACACATGGGAGGGCTCTCATGTGTGAGACATGGATGGTGCTTGTGTGTGTAGTCTTGCATGCAAACAACAAACAAGCTCAGACGCCAGGATGAATATACCGTTCCTAGCAGCAGTGGCCGTGGTATACCGCAGGAGGAGGAGGACGATAGTCAGGGCCAGAATCTTCACACCTAGAACCAGCCTTTTTGGTATGCCTGATGACCAGGTGTATGGGAGGTACAGGTTTCCACCTCACATAATACTCGACCTGGTCAGTGAGTGGGAGGATGACCTCACATCACCCACCCTGTGCTCCCAAGCACTGAGCCCCCTGGAGAAGGTCCTCAATGTACTGCACTTCTTGGATACCGGATCATTTCAGCAGACAAGTGCCATAGTGGGGGGGGTGTCACAGGCCACGCAGTAACGGTACCTACACCAGGTGTTGGCCATCATCACTGCACGCCCATCAGTCCGCAGGCACATATACCTGCCCAGAACACCTGCAGAAAGTCAGGCTGTCAGCCAGAATTTCTACAGGGTGGCACAATTCCCCAAAGTGCTATGTGCCATTGATGGCACCCATATATCTCAACGTCCCCCAGGGCATCTGAGCACATCTATCGAAACCGCAAGCACTGGCATTCCATCAACGTCCAGGTAGTATGTGATGCCAAGGGAATCATCACCTCAGTATATGCCAACTATCCAGGGTCCACCCAAGACAGCTTCATTTACAGGATGTCAACCCTAAACTGGGACATGGAAGCTGGGCGGCATGGCGATGCATGGCTGCTTGGTGAGTATAAATGCCGCATGCATGACAGATACAGAGTAATGTCACTACCCCACTAATGATCCCCATCACCACCTCCCCAGGGGACAGTGCTTACCCTCTGAGCACCCACATGATGACCCCAATTCGGAACCCCATCACGCCTCCCGAGGTAAGATACAACACAGCCCATATTGCAACCCGGGGCATAGTGAAGCGCACATTCGGAGTGCTCAAGTCACGCTTTCGCTCCCTTGACCGTTCTGGCGGGCAGCTGTTATACGCTCCCCCAGTGGTGTGCAGGATCATACTGGCAGCATGTACCTTGCACAATGTTGCAACACGCCGGGGCTTGGCTGTGGACATGGTGGTGCCCCCACATCCCCAACCACATGCACGCCCCGCCGCGCATGGGTGGGGAAAGGGCACAGGGTGAGGCAGCCCGTACGCAGCTGGTGGCTAATTACTTCACATAGAAATCACACCCCTGTGGAGTGCACACAGCCCTGGCACATGCCATCTGACAATCAATGATAACTCAATCTGACAATTCTGATGAATTAAGGGACAGTCAACTGTCAGAACCATAGCAGCCTGAGATTTTTCACCTGGAAGTGTCACAATGTGTGCATCCCTACCTACACAAACACCACCAATGCAGTGTCATCAAAAGACACACTTCTATGCAGCAAAAATGAATACCCACTTGCTAAATACAACATGAGAACAGTGCCATGTCACCCAACCCCTCCCCGGCACCGCCACACAACACACCATGGCATGTCATGCTATGTGAGAGCAAACAAATTAATACCCACAACATGACAGAAGTGTCACAAACTACAGTGTCCCTAATGGAAACTGGCCACACATGAAATGCTCACAGTAATGCAGGACCAACAACACACATTACCAAATATTTACCAATAATACTAATCACCTACACAACCTCCAACCTACCATAAACATAACAGTATGGATGTAAAAAATTGGTAGTCTCACTACTTGATAATGCCAGCACTTCGAACACTTCCAACTGTACAGTGTTAGCGCCACCCAAAAGTGTAGGTGCACTGCTTACAACATGGACTCCATTTCCAAAGTAGACCGCCTTGTGAAGACATGAGAAATGGACCTGCAAATTAGGAGGATGAGATGGATGCAGAGGCACATATCAATACACCATGCAGTGTACAATACAACAACAATATGCACTAGGAATGTATACACAGTATTGACTACAGACTGCCCACACATCAAATGGGAGTCCAACGTCACTGTGTAAGTCAATGTCACTTGGGCACACCCTTTGCAAGCCCATGGAAACGGGAAGCAGGAGGGGTGTGTGTCACACAAACCCAAGCATCTAACCCAAATTCAGGGCAAGCCTGCATGTGCCCAGCCGCAATACAGCGTATGCCCACTGGAGCCACACAAGGCAACACACTGTCCAAAAAATCAAAAATCAAAAATCAAAAATCCAAAATCAAAAATCAAAAATCAAAAATGGCCATGAATGGGCCAGGTGGGGTGGGGGAGGCCACCCAGGAGGTCGAGGACAGGGTGCACACCAAAACCCACCTGTGTGGATCTTGCGGAAAAAAGCACCTCCATGGGCTCATGGCCTGCACGGCTACCCTATTGTGAGAGATTCGCTGTTGTCGCTCTCCTCACCCTCTGCAGCTGAATCAGGAGGTGGTGGCACTATAGGAGGCAGCCCACGCAAAGCCCTAGTCTGGTCCTCCATGGCAGCAAGCATGCGGGTGTGGAAGGTCTGGTTCTGGAGGATAATCGTGCGGAGGTCCCCATGCAACAACTCACGGGATGCCCGGACCTCCTCCCTAGTTGCCTGCATCTCAGCTGAGAGCGTACGTGTGAGCCGCTCCAGCTGCTGTTCTGTCCTCGTGTCAGTTGAAGCCTCAAGCTCAACAAGAGTCACCCTGAGCTGACAGAGTTCCACCCTCAGGGCTTCCCTGTGGCCCTGGGACTCAATAGAAATGGCTTCCCGCAGAGTCTCCAGTGCCGCCCGCCTGTCCCTATTGGACACCAACATGTCCTCCCTGTGTGACTGGCAAATGGAGTCTGTTGCCTGCTGTAGTTGTTCCATCAGCCTTTCTTGGGGGACAATGGAAGTGGCCACCCTATCCATGGCCTGAGCCATCATCTCAGATGATGCTGCCTGTTGGTTTGCCATACCGTATATGGATTGCTCCCATGCGGTATTGCCAGGTGGCGTACAGCCACCGCGTCGGCGGGCACCACACCTGTCTGGGGCAAGGCGAACTGCGCCTTGCTGTGCCGGCACTGCCTGAGGCTGCAGGACTGCATTCCCCCTCTGATCTGCTGGCCCAGGAACAGGATCAGATGTTGCGGAGTGTGACCCTGCATCCGTAACCACCAAAGGCGGACCTACCAACACTGACATCCCCATTGAGGGTTCTACCCCTGGTGCAGGTGGGTTGGACAGTACAGAATCCCTCCCAGAAATACTTACCTGCGACCGCACATAGGTCTCATCATCCGAATCGACACCTGAATAGAGCTCGGAGGAGGTGCACCCAGAGACACCCCTTGAGATGATGGTCTGCAGCAAGTGTGAGTTCTCACCCACCACCACACCACTTCCCTCACTGGTGCCCGGTCGGGCCTGAGACCCCTCCTGGGTCTGCACCATCTCCACAACCCCAGCAGTATCAAGTGTGTCATCCCCTGCAAAGACATGAATGAAAAGAAATGGGAACAGACATTAGCACCATAGCACACAATTAGGGCTGAGAAGCAACAGAAACAGTACTTCATTGACACATGTCCCACATGACTATAACCCTCCCATGCATGCACCATCACTGCGTATGAAGGGGAGGCAAATGGCACACATTGATGACAGCAAGATGGAAGACCAACACATTTACTGCATGCTGGCTAGCAGTGCCATCAAACATTGGCCTGTGATTGGCATGTCCAATACACATACATCACACAGATGGCATGTACCATAGCCATGTCACACATGTGACAATAGGACTGAGAAATGCCTAGTGAAAGTGGTGGAATGCAAATAATCAGCCTGAATGAACACAGAATAATACGCAACTATGTTGTGGCAAGATGACACTTCAAGGGCAACTGGCGTGAGGTTGGGCTGAATGTCTACTGTTGCCAGAAGGGATACTGCAATACCCACATCCTGGTGCGCAGAATGTATTGGATGAAGCACATGGGTGACCCAAACCACTCAGGCACACACACCCTCACCTGGCACTCAATCAGAAGCCCTCACACACACACCATGCACATGGATGACACACACATGCATGTGCACTCACCCGACAATGCCTCGTAATCTGGCAGGTCTCCCACGCCTTGGATCTGTTCCTCCGTGACGTAGGTCCCAGCAACATACTCATGTGGAGTGAGTTTTATGTCCTCTGCTGGAGACCCACCTCCAGTCACTAGAGTTGCGGCATGACTTGAGGCCAGCTTTTTCTTTGCCCTGCGCTTCAGGTCATTCCAGCGCTTGTAGCAATCATTAGCTGTGCGCCTCACGAATCCAAGGGCACTTATGAGGTCTGCGATGGTCTGCCAGTGTGCCTGACATTGTGCAGGTGTGGTCTTGCACCCTGCAGTAATCACCATTTCGCTGTCATGTGCGGACACATACTCCACAAGTGCATCAAGTTCGGCCTGATTGAAGCTGGGCTTCCTTGGTGGGCCGGACTGTGTAGCCGTGTCTGGGGCTTCAGCCTGTACTGGACTCTTCCTCTTCCGCTTGGAAGGTGGTGGGGATCCTGAGCCTCCTACGCCGCTCTGGACACTAGGGGCAGGAGCCCCAGTGGACTGTGGACTAGGAGTGTGGGAATGAACACTCACCATGGGACTTGGTGCATGCATTAGCTGAAATGTGATGTAGTCAGGGGCAACGTCAGCAGGATGGACTGGGACCGACACTGTCCTGGCTGGGAGACTCAGAGCTGGGGTGGAGGGAGCCGCAGCTGCCCCTGCAGCCTCCCCACCCTGCCTACTCGGGGCAGCAGATGACATAGCTGCCCCTCATCCACATGGCCTGGTGACACCAACGTGCACCGCCACACGTGGCCTAGACCTGCTGACCTAGAAGTCAGCCATGGAGGCACCCTGTGCCAGGTCTGGTGCCACAATGGGCTGGTCCAACAAGGGCTGAGCAGGGATGGTGTCAGCCACGTTACCCTCAACCAGGGGGGGGGCATGGGTGTCCCTGACTGGTCACCCACACATGGGGGGCTAGGGGCACCCTGCAAGTCCTGGCCATGTCCCCTACCGTATCCACCACGGCCACCTCTTTTGGCTCGGCCACCTTTGCCACCCTTACCGCATGCTCGCCTCCCAACCATGGCACTGATGTTGTTGTGCGTATGGGAGTTGCAGTAAACTATTGTCCTGGGCAATTGGGGGTCAAAGGGGTATGGTACTAGATGGAATTCGTACCCTAGTGCTCTAGCAAGGCTGTATGTGACCCCTGGGGGAAGATGACGGGTCACGCAACGCACCGGCACCCCAAAAAAGGGAGATAATGTGCACGCAACCCCTCCTAGACCACGTGTGTGGAAAAATAAACCTGCACTATGCTGTGGCACCCAGAAACACAAAAATGAACGTATGCGTGTCACACGCAGCCTAGACTGACCTCTGAAGGGGTACGCAACGCACGGGGCAAGCACAGATGTTAAATACGTGCGCGACTCACCGTCTGCCAGGAAAAATCGCGTGAAAAATATGCGCGTGTGCACGTTGGCAACACCCCCGCCAAAAGAAGAATTGTATGCTGTCTGAGGAGACAGGACAACAGAAGAAGTGAACGCTGTTTGAGGAAACAGGCCCAGGAAAAAGACAAAAAGAGAAAAAGCTGTCAGAGGTAACAGGGAGTACGAACTTGGAACGCTGTGAAGTAAATCGCGTGTGCACCGACAAGAAGTACAGATTTCACCCACTCGCTCTCCACAAAAAGCACGTACAAGGAAATGGCGTTCTACACGTACCTTTTAAACAAGCCCACACGTCCAGCATCACTTCCGCGTGTACGCGCTAAGGCCCTATCCTCCAATTACACGAGCTGACACTCTGACGTGCAGTCATAGGGAAACGCCCGTGCACGCACGTCACAGATGCGCATATGCGCTGAGGCCCTTTCCACCAATTGCATGCTATGACACTCTGACGTGCTTATTTTTTCGACGCACCATGGAAAACGCACGTGCGCGTAACGTCATAGACGCGCCTACATGCTGGGGGCCTTTGGGCCAACGAATTCGCGTAAGTGTGCTGACGCGCTTACGCGCTAAGGCCCTTTCCTCAAATTACACGCAGACGTGCTTGATTCTCACGTGCCAAATCAATCCTTATCAAGCTGGCCACGCGTAAGGACACGGAAGACCACGCTCCTGCCCAGAAGGCTGAATTACTGCCCCCAGATCCCCGAGCACGCTCCCACCTGCCATCTGCTGCTGCCTGATTGCCTACTGCCCACGTGCCCTTCCATTTGCTGCCTGCACATCAGCCAGAGGTGCTGTTGCTGTGACCACCTCTGCTGGAACCGAAGACTCCCGACTGGGATTCCATCGCTCCACAGACCAGCCCCAGGACCCAGTTGCCCACCCACTCCTGCCTCTGGGGTTGTCATGTCGGGCAATGCAACATCTGGCACCACTGGCAACCCCCGGCCAGAGAGGCAGAGGGGCACCAGCTTCACTGCCACTGAAGTTGGTGTCCTGGTGGAGCAAGTCCTGGGACATTATGATGCCCTCTTCGGAAGTTTGCACGCCGACAAGGAAGGACGGACTCGGATCTGGACGGACATCGTAACTGCCATCAACGCGGAGGTGGTGGCAGTCCGACTATTCCATCATGTCAAGAAGCGCTGGGAGGACTTCAGGTCCAGGACCCTCAACAAGGCCCGGCGCCTCTTGAAGGCAGCGAATGTTAAGGGGCGCCGGGGCCACTTGTCGGATGATCAGATGAGGGTCCTGGAACGCATATCCCCAGCGCTCCACGTCCAGGTCCTTGAGAGGCAGACCCATCTGGAGTCGAGCGGTAAGTGTACATGCATCATGATTGTAAGCTGTGCGTGTGGTGGTGTGCCAGTAGTGTGCAGGTTGCACATGTGTTTTTATGGGGCCAAGTATGGGGGGGGTGTACAGGGCCGTGAGGCTAACACATGGGAGGGCTCTCATGTGTGAGACATGGATGGTGCTTGTGTGTGTAGTCTTGCATGCCAAATGCAGATGTGTGGGCACACAGGTTTGGATGAATGTGTATGTAAGTAGGCATGTTCGTGATGTCACACATGGATGTTGGTTTCAGCTGCATGTATCAGCATTGTGTACATGTGCGTGTGTGTGTATTTGACAAGGGTGCAACAGTGATGCAACATGGATGCATGTGACAGCGGGATGTGGAAGCCTGATTGGCAGATGTGACATGGATGCCAATCTGAACACTGCGACAGTTGGCAGAGGTGTAGTACACATGCATGCAGGTGTGGTGGTGTGTGTGCATGTGTAGTGCACTCCCTGTGTTGCATGTGATGTCTGGCTCACCTTTGCCTGCTCATGCTGTTGTATGTGTATGGATGGTGCTGGCTGTTGCAATATGGCTGTGTATGGCTCATGTGTGCGAGTTGAAATGACATGTGTGTTGGCGAATGTGATGCCATGTCTGAGTTTTCAAAATGCCACTCATGTACAACTGTCATGTGTGTATGTGTCCATTGTACAGTGCCCTGATGCCTGTGTTTTATTTCTCCCTGTCTGCAGCATCAACTGATGAAGAGGGCGGAGAAGGTGCTGTGGAGCACAGCGGCAGGGATTGCACCGCCAGCCGGAGACGCAAGGCCCGGCTCCCCTCCCAGGTTGTCATCTCGTCTGGGAGTGAGGAGTCCGGTGCCGTGTCCCAGGCGGCAGCTGCGGGGGGGAGGTACAAGAGGCGGAGGTCGGAGTTGGACTCCTCGGCAGCAGAAGGGGCAGCTGAGACCCCACAGGGCCCAACGAGGGAAGATGGCACGGAGTCATCCAGGTTGGTGGGGTGTTTGGTGGAGGAGGAGGCCGTACAAGCGACAGAGACGTGGTCTGGAGGTGGCGATTCCACTGGTGCTAGTGGTGCAGTGCAGGACCAGGGACAGGAGGTAGCACAGGCTGCCGTGGAGATACCTGTGTGCAATCCTGTCCCTGATCCTGTCACTGCATCATCTTGCACCAGCAGGGATGCCTACGTCCAGACCCGTTTTCAGGCAGAGGATGAGCTTACAACAACTGGCCTTCCCCTACCTGCGGACGTGGCTATCCAGGTACGGGTTGAGCCTGTCCTGACTGGTGTGGCGTTGCGTCAACGGGCCATGCAAGGTGACCTCCAGTCTTTTCATGAGGAGACTGCACGTCATCTCGAATGGCTCGTTGACCACGTCGGCCTACTGGGACAGGTCACCCAGGCCGGATTCCTCCGTTTGCTGGAGCTTGTTCCGACCCCCTCCTCAACTGAACACCCTATGCGCCAGTCGTCCTCCGTGCCATCTTTCCACCCATTTGTCACCTGGGTGCCCTGTGGAGCTGCCTCTGACGGTGCGGCCAGGCTGGTGGAGGACACATCCCTGCCACAGTCGGGAGTCGGACGTCCAGCAGGGGTGGCCACATCAACGACTGCACCCCAGCCGGTGGAGGATGTGCAGGCAGCAGGAGCCAGGGCACTGGCACAGGCACAGCAGCAGCAGCAACGAGGTGGGAGCCATGATGGCTCGGGGCCTTTGACATCGGAGGGGCAGGCATCGGCCGGAGGGCAGGAGGACCCAGGACGGGAAGTGTCTTCCGTGTGGCAGCGGTTGGGCCACGCCATAGATGCGGAGCAGCAGCGGGCGGAAGAGGCACGGCTCACGATGGTCAGGGCGGAGAACTCCATGCGGAGGGCCCTGAGGCGGGCCGAGTGCCTCGAGGCAATCCGCAGGGAGTTGGAGGAGAACATGTTGTCGGCCCTGCGGACCCTCGGGGCCGTGGAGGAGGACCGCCTCCGGGACATTGAGCAGGAGTTCGATGATGCCCTGGCCCGGAACATCCCGAAGTGAGCCATCGTACTAGCCCGCTGCCCTTGTAAATAGTTACGTAGTTAGTGTTAGGTTTCCTTTTTTTTTTTTGTTTTTTTTTAGACCTTTTGGACAATGGATCACATTTTTTTTTATATATTTTCTTAATTAGGTAGTATTATTAGATAGGTTTCATTTCTTCTGTTGGGATCATGGACCCTGGATTGGTTAAGCTGTATATAGTTGACTGTTGGATTTTATTTTTTTATTTGGAATTTACCCATGGAGCAATGGTTTTCGGTTTTGATTATCCTTTGGATTTACTTTTTTGAACATAAACCTTTGGATTATGATTTGTGGTTTTACATTATTTTACGGACATGCTGCTTTTTGTTTTTAATTCCCATTGTCGTTTGTTTATTTTTGAATCCATTTATGTTGCTTTTAATACATTTTCTTCATCAAACTTCAATGTGTAGTAGCATCTCATTGGTTTCGTGCATGTCATGATATGGGTTTTGACATTCACTGACACCCATTGTGTGTATGTGAGGGACATGTGTTCATTTACATACTTGCCATTGGGGTTGTATCATGTAATTGGCATTTCTAAGTGGGTGGATGCAATACTTGGGTGGGTGTTTGGCATGTGGAGGCAGCCCATAAGGGCCAGGGATCTAGATTCTGATGATGTGTTGGCTGGGGGACATGAGTCGGGGCCTGGTGGAGGGTGCCCCTGCACTACTGGGGGCTGGGGGTGCTGGGAGACATGAGTGGGGGCATGGTGGAGGGTGCCCTGCACTGCTGGGGGTGGGGGTGCTGGGAGACATGAGTGGGGACCTGGTGGAGGGTGCCCTGCACTGCTGGGGGGTGGGGGTGCTGGGAGACATGAGTGGGGGCATGGTGGAGGATGCCCTGCACTGCAGGGGGGTGGGGGTGCTGGGAGACATGAGTTGGACATGAGTGGGGGCCTGGTGGAGGGTGCCCCTGCACTGCTGGGGGGTGGGGGTGCTGGGAGACATGAGTGGGGCCTGGTGGAGGGTGCCCCTAGATGCTGGGGGTGGGGGGTGCAGAGGGACATGAGTTGGACATGAGTGGGGGCCTGCTGGCAGGTGCCCCACAGTGCTGGGGGGGGTGGGGGTGCTGGGAGTCATGAGTGGGGGCATGGTGGAGGGTGCCCTGCACTGCTGGGGGGTGGGGGTGCTGGGAGACATGAGTGGGGGCATGGTGGAGGGTGCCCTGCACTGCTGGGGGGTGGGAGTGCTGGGAGACATGAGTGGGGGCCTGGTGGAGGGTGCCCCTGCACTGCTGGGGAGTGGGGTTGCAGGGGGACATGAGTTGGACATGAGTGGGGGCCTGGTGGAGGGTGCCCCTGCACTGCTGGGGGGTGGGGGTGCAGGGAGACATGAGTGGGGGCCTGATGGAGGGTGCCCTGTACTGCTTGGGGGTGGGGGTGCTGGGAGACATGAGTGGGGGCATGGTGGAGGGTGCCCTGCACTGCTGGGGGGTGGGGGTGCTGGGAGACATGAGTGGGGGCCTGGTGGAGGGTGCCCCTGCACTGCTGGGGGGTGGGGGTGTTGGGAGACATGAGTGGGGGCATGGTGGAGGGTGCCCTGCACTGCAGGGGGGTGGGGGTGCTGGAAGAAATGAGTGGGGGCATGGTGGAGGGTGCCCTGCACTGCTGGGGGGGTGCTGGGAGACATGAGTGGGGGCATGGTGGAGGGTGCCCTGCACTACGGGGGGTGGGGGTGCTGGGAGACATGAGTGGGGGCATGGTGGAGGGTGTCCTGCCCTGCTGGGGGGTGGGGGTGCTGGGAGACATTAGTGGGGGCATGGTGGAGGGTGCCCTGCACTGCGGGGGGGTGGGGGTGCTGGGAGACATGAGTTGGACATAAATGGGGGCCTTGTGGAGGGTGCCCCTGGATGCGGGGGGGTGCAGGGGGACATGAGTTGAACATGAGTGGGCGCCTGGTGGAGGGTGCCCCTGGATGCTGGGGGGTGGGGGTGCAGGAGGACATGAGTTGGACATGAGTGGGGGCCTGCTGGCAGGTGCCCCACAGTGCTGGGGGGTGAGGGTGCTGGGAGACATGCGTTGTTGATCAGTAGTGCAAGGTGACATGTGGCTGGGATGGGGGGCATGCCCATGGTGGATGGGCTGCCTGCGGGACATGAGCAGGGGTGCAGGGTAGTCCCCTGTGGTGTGGGCTGCCTGCAGGGGCCATGGAGGGAACACCTGGGAGGACCCACACGGCTAATTCACGTGTAGTACTCCCCGCGCACCCCTGAAATACATGTACCCTGCTGGATTTGCGTGTGATACTTCCCGCGCACCCCTGTAATACACGTACCCAGGACGATCGCCTGTGGACCTTCCCGCGCACCCCTGAAAGACACGTACCCTGCTGATTTTGCGTGTGAAACTTCACGCGCACCCCTGAAATACACGTGCCCTGATGGAATCGCATGTGAAACTTCCCACTCAACCCTGAAATACACGTACCCTGCTGAATTTGCGTGTGATACTTCCTGCGCACCCCTGGAATACACGTACCCAGGACAATCGCGTGTGGAACTTCCCGCGCACCCCTGAAAGACACGTACCCTGCTGAATTTGCGTGTGAAACTTCCGGCGCATCCCTGAAATACATGTACCCTGCTGAATTTGCATGTGAAACTTCCCGCACACCCCTGGAATACACATACCTAGGACAATCGCCTGTGGAACTTCCCGCGTACCCCTGAAATACATGTACCCTGCTGAATTTGCGTGTGAAACTTCCCGCGCACCCCTGAAATACATGTACCCTGCTGAGTTCGCGTGTGAAACTTCCCGCACACCCCTGGAATACACGTCCCCAGGACGATCGCGTGTGGAACTTCCCGCGCACCCCTGAAAGACACGTACCCTGCTGAATTTGCGTGTGAAACTTCATGGGCCCCCTTGAAATACACGTGCCCTGATGGAATCGCGTGTGAAACTTCCCGCGCACCCCTGAAATGCACATACCCTGCTGAATTTGCGTGTGATACTTCCCACGCACCCCTGGAATACACATACCCAGGACAATCACGTGTGGAACTTCCCGCACACCCCTGAAATACACGTACCCTGCTGAATTCGCGTGTGAAACTTCCCGCGCACCCCTGAAATACACATGCCCTGATGGAATCGCGTGTGAAACTTCCTGCGCACCCCTGAAATACACGTACCCTGCTGAATTTCCATGTGATACTTCCAGCGCACCCCTGGAATACACGTACCCAGGACAATCGCATGTGGAACTTCCCGCGCACCACTGAAATACACGTACCCTGCTGAATTCGCGTATGAAACTTCCCGCGCACCCCTGGAACACACGTACCCAGGACAATCGCGTGTGGAAATTCCTGCGCACCCCTGAAATACACGTTCCGGCATTTGCTGTTTGGCAGTCCTGTAAACTGGTCCAGGGTTAGCGCAGACATTTGCGATGAATTGGGGATTTTGATAGCTTTTCCTTGCGCGAGGGCGTTCTTGGGGGCGTAACTGGCGCTGCTGCAGGGTCGCTGCGCCACACTGCACCACGGCTGGTTTTGGAGGCTAAAATCCATGAATACGCTGTGCGATGAAATGGATTTTATCGCACGCGGCTGGCGCAGTGTATCGCACGGGGACACTGTGCGCCAGCCGCGTGCGCCACTTTTGTGCGAAATTCTATGAATTACCCTGATAATATATATATATATATAAAATTAATTTTGTTTGTTCCA
Organism: Ambystoma mexicanum; assembly: GCF_040938575.1. NCBI lineage: Eukaryota > Metazoa > Chordata > Amphibia > Caudata > Ambystomatidae > Ambystoma > Ambystoma mexicanum. The sequence goes on from NC_090923.1 coordinate 580,351,210, forward strand.
TTGTGTGCATGTCTTTTTGAAATCTGGAATTATCTTGCCACATTCTGTTCTTATACTTGCTCTTATTAATGACTGTGTATATATATATATATCTACATATAGTACTCTGACATGTTTTGTTGACTTTAACACTATACGGATTTATGCATATATATTTTTTTCTTGCCGTATTGTCATACACATGTAGCAGTATTTGTGCACTATGCATTTAAGTCTGTGGTTTTATCCTTTGTTTTACCCTTATTGGGGGTTTATTTCTGTCTTTTTTGGGCACTCATCCACTTTACTCCATTCCATCATGGCCGCCAGTGTTTTCATTAATTGCCTGGCCTTAACAGAGTCAACTGACAGAATAGTAGGACCATCTGCATTGTTTATATTTATACTAGCCACCTCCTCTCTTTCCTCACGTGATCAAGCGCTCAGTGTAGCGCGAAACGCATTGTGTTGCAGGTCGTGCACCACGGCGTCCTGCCTCTCTCTGTCTTTATGTTGTTGCCTGCTGTACTTAATATTTTCTGTACAACTTTGCCCTTTTTTTAAACATTAAAAAAACATCTGTATCAACTACACAGTGTTTCCTTGTTTTTTCTGCGACTTTTGGAGCTTGCCACTTGCAATTGGCCCGCAGGAGTGCGGTTCACCTTCTCCTCCTTTTTCCGGATATATATATATATTCAATACAAAAAGAACTTTGTTGAGGGGACGTTATGGTTAAGTTGCCCTACCAAAAACTTGTGCAGTTCACTAAAAAAATAATTTCAACCTCCCCTTTATGGTTCAAATTAAAACCCCTGAAATTTGACAGTTATGGTAACCTAAGACCCCAAACCTGCCACCGCCCCTGTGCACTGCTAACACTAACCCAGACTATGAAAGATGTCATCTCAAATGTCACTGATTACATCACTGACGACGTCACATGTTTAGCCCCTTTGTTTTTGTTCCCTGCCATATATATATACATGTACATTCAGTAAAAAAACTTTGTTAAAGGAATGTTATACTTCACAGCGAAACCAAAAAACACTGCTCATTCCCCCATTATGGTAAGCTAAGCAACCACAACTCGCACCATCTGCACGCATTGCTAAGACTAACACCCAGCACATCAGAGATGACATCACAAACACCTACCCTTACTAATGTCAAGTAAGATGGACTTGATGTTTGACTGCACCATCTGTTGAAGTTGTGCATACATAAACAGAAAGGGGCATCCTAAGGTCATTATACCTCGTCGTACCATTGTAAACAAGATGAAACATGTTCGTAGAACACACCAGATGTCCGGGATGGCTGTAAATGAGCAAAATGGGAGTGTGTGAGGACAGTATACCTGTCCGTATCAGGCGCAGCCAAAATGGTGCCTTCCGTAGAATAGGCGCGTTGGCCGGCAAGTTCGTAGGCAAACAAAATGGAGTTGTCCTAAGGACACTGGAACTGTCCGTACAGTGAACATATCATGTATGCACATGCGCAGTACAACCATAAGTATAGCGAACATCGCGCCTGTCCCTAACTGTCCGTCTCACTTGTGTCGCACTTTGAATTAGTTTGAGAACCTGTCCATAGGACACTTTCGCACATGCGCACGTTTGGTACTCTGCATTTGCTGTCCAGCGGATTCCCATTTCTGGCGCGGATGTGTTCAGGGAGTCATCATGTGACCGCACCCACGCTGAGCGTGTGGACTAATTTGCGCAGTTTGTGTGCCTCCCCAACAGTCCAAAAGAACTTGTAGACACAAGGCAAAGTATTGTAGAGTGTAAAAATATAATTTCACATATCCCAGACAATAGCTGACCTGAGGACTTGGTATGTAAAATTTTTGTACCGCTTTGCAGGGATGAAGACGGTCAGGAGGCACACCCATCCACCCCTACAAATGGCCACACCCCCGAGTGCATCTTCATTATCCTTCTAGCTATAGCAGATTGAGGTGTGCTGCCTTTACTACTGTAGTGACAAAAAGGAAACTAATCGGTATGGCTTCCATGGCTGCTGTTGGTTCATTAGCCTCTGCACCACCCCCAAATCCGCCACCACCACCACCTCCCCAAGGGCCTGCAGAGAGATATATTGGTGAGGATGTAGAGAGCGAGGAAGAAGAGGAGGAAGAGAATGAAGTGGAGGAACTCGGCACTAGGAGCACTCGCCGGGAGTCGTGGGTGTGGCGGTTGTTTTCCGTTTATGGGAACGTACCAAAAGCACGTCCGACCCTGGTGAAGTGTAACCAGTGCGAGGTGGTGCTGAGTCGCGGGAGACTTTGGTTCGTACAGCTTTGGTACGACAACCATGAAGCAACACCTCCCTTCGTTCCACACTGCGGACATTCGCAAGGTGGTGCTATGTAAATAGCGTAGTCGATTGAGTTCCTCCACAGCATCCTCCGTGTCCGATCCTCCCACCACAGGAGACACTCCAGTTGGGGAGCGCCTCCCTCCAGCTGCCTCACAAAGCCATTCGCAATGCTGTTGACCCTCTCCTTTCAAAGGTGACAATAGTGTGTAAGTATTGTGATGCAGTACTCTGCAGGGGGGAACGTTTTCGAAGTGCTTTTGAGGCTACAATCACAGAGCTCCAGAAGATCTGCTCCTTACCTAAATAAAGCCCACCCTATATCTTTCTCTGTTCACTTGCCCTTTCTTATCCCCGTGGCTTGTGTCCCTTCCTTACCCTCCTTTGGCCTCTTCTCCTAGTGTATCCTGTGCTGTGAAGCAATAAACGTGAAAACAACAAAAATTACAGAAAAGGCTCTTTTCAGAGCTGCCTTTCTCAGTTTAAAGATAGAACTATGAAGTGACGGCCGTCGACCCCCGCGGAGTGATGGAAAAGTTTGCAGATAGTCGTCAGGGAAAAAAGGGAGGGTGCGAGCGGAGCAAACACAATGAAGTGTACGCTGGGAGTAAATGGTCGCTCTGGAAAGAGCCTTTCGGTGGTGTGTTGTGTGGGTCAAAAACTGTGGATTGGAGAAAACGGATTGTCAGATAGGTTAGTGTGAATTCAAAAGAGGTTGCAATGCATTTTGTACATTGCGAAGAAAAATCTGATTGCCAGCATATGTGAGGTGGACTCCATCTCTGCGGAAAATGAAAGAGCTGCGAAACAAAATGTTTTCATTGTGGAAGGAGAACATGCCAACATCTCTTTAAAAGGCAGAAACAGCCTTATTCACATTGCGTTTCGCTTTCTCCATTTGTGGACCAAAAGCACAGGAATGCAGCCATATTTGTCTTAGTGCAATACGGGAAAAAAGTATTTGACAATTTGGAAACATGTCCATGAGCTTCTCAAGTCCTTCCTTCATTGCAAATTGCAAAGAAATTCCAGAGACATGGCTTAAACTGTTTCCTCCGCAATGAATGATAAGTATATCTGGAGGACGCTCTGTCAGTAAAGAGAGGAACCAAATCCAGCCACCTCATGCCACGCACGCCATGCCAGTGCACTTCCACATGAGGAAATCCGAGATCTGCAGATAAACTGCAGCTTTCTGCATGCACCTTCAACCAATGTATACATGAGTCTCCCAAAATCGAGATAATCTGTTTTCGAGCATGGAAAGCCATGGCTGTGTGGTCTCCTATCAGGGAGAAGATGGTCTTACTAAAGTGTGCCGCTCAGAACACACCTACTGAACTTTATGGACCAATCCCTAGCTCCGCTCATTCTCATTTGCATGCGTCTCCACCCCTGAATCCCTGTTGGCGATATGCGCTGGCTGCAAAGTACTGCCATGTTCATGGACATGTATAGGATCAGAGCGTGACAACGGTACATTAAAGTGTTATTCCCCTTTTTCCCCTTTAAGGTGGGCTCTAAAAAGAGCCGTTTTTTTTATTTTTGGTCAGATACCGTACAGGCATCTGTTATTTTATTTATTTTTTTGTATTTTATGTCCTTGCTTTAATCCTACAACCATTACAGAACCTTCTCTAAAGCAAGCCTTAGGTTCCAAAAGAACATCGCATTTCCCAAAGAAGATAGCGCAACACCATCTGCTTCAAAATAATCTGCATTGCTTGAAGCAATGTTATTGTGGCTGCAGAAAAATATATCAACTCGTAACATGAATGCACGCATGCCGCGATTGATGATACACCTCCCAATACTTTGATCTGGACAGAAAATAGAAATGTTGTCCCATTTTACTCTAGGGAGTAAAGCAGAAAAAAATGACTTTCGTTGTTGGGAAGATGGTCATGAGTGCTTCAGCCAACTGTGCCAAATCTGCCAACAAAGTACGTGAACTCACGTATCCGAAATGGGAAGCACCGTAGTGCAAAATGACCACATGAGGTGTGGTCATTGTACGCATGTCTCTGCAAACTTGTAGAATTGCTGCAGCATTGGCATCAGTGTCAGCGCTCCACACCACCTCCACTCCTTTCACATCAAAATGGTGTGCCACATGCCTACTCTCGGCCTAGTGTTGTAAGCCATGCACAAAAATGTCTCCAAGCATCAAAACCCTGACCCTCTCCACCTCTGCCATCTTCAGTGTACGCACTGTCTTTCGACACAAAAGAGTAATGTGAACATCTGATTGGCTGTAGAAACCCGTATGTGACACGCCCTACCTGCGGACAATCGGTGCCTACGTGCGGCACGTAACTCTTACCCAGTCCTTCCACTCTTTCCACAGCAGTAGCCAGTCGAGTCCCTCATTGGACACAATTAAGAAGAATTAAACAATCCACCAATCGCTTCGAACATTGCTAATTCTAACGCCGTCATCAACATTGTACACTTCAAAATTACTGTCGATGATTCTGAATGGAAGTCGCATATCATTGCAAAGCACCTACTTCACAAGCTACTGTGCAAGTATTGCACATTTCTACGTACAGCTCCATGCATGCACACATGCATGAGTATAGAATACAGGTATGTATATTGTAACCAGAGAACATGCGCAACCCTTATGATTTAATTTAGACAAATGAATGCTGCTAAATGTGCATAGGCAATACATACCAACGCTCCCCCTTTTAAGTGCAAGATGTCCGATTTATCATTGACTAACTACACGACTGCTTACTGTCTTCCGCATAACCTATACATACGTTGCACGCATGCCTATTTAGGGCGGAACTCAATTTTGTATGTGAAAATGTCAGAGTTGTGTACTGTGTACGGGCTACAGTAATGCTACTTGCAATGTAATCGTATGAGAAAAGTAAGCGCTCCCGATTGCTATGGTGACATCTCCCTCTAAGGGTCTCCCGATTTCTCGGCATCGTCCTTTTAATTTGCAAGTAGAACATTTTTCCCCATCTACTACTGTGCCCTATTGCTTACAAACCTCTCTCCTATACATAGTACACCGTGTAAAAAACAAGGCATTTCCATAAACTTAAAATTGTTAGCAATTTTGAAGGACTTTCAAGTACCATATTGCAAATACCATGCAAAGACTGCAAAGAGTGAAGTGAAATGCACACGTGCACTGGGTTGAAATATGGAAGTAGAATGCTGTGACAAAAGAAGCACAATTAATGTGTGCAGTATCATAACCTGCTGTAAACACACAAAGTAATTGATTTTGTTTTTTTGCACTGCAGTGAAGACTACTCTCCTGAGAATCAACAGCATCTACACTGCAGATGACATATCCGAAGAAACCTGGTTATTTTGTAAAAAAAGTAAGTACACTACTACCTTTATATTGTAACTACTCCTCAAAGAGGCTGTGTGGGTTATTTGTTTATTTTGGGCGCCAAAGCAAACATTGATTTCTTAACCATTCTACCTACAAATATCCATTTATTGAACAATAAATAACAGGCAGAATGGCTCACAAATCCCTGTGTGTTCGGAACTCAAATAACATACGTAATCTTTAGAAGTTTAGATTTAGAAAAGAAGTTGCTGTTGCAAGTTGCAAGTTTATGACAATTCGTTTATTAATAATGGTTTTCAAGTAGCCCACTTTGCGTTCTCATCTGAAGCACATTGTAGTAGTATACAAACAATAAAGTAGCCTTACCAAATCATTGCAAGAGTCCAATGAACATCGACACACCATGACAAAGAGCTTCCCCATCAGACTCATGCACACAGCACACAGACATTGGACAACAGACCAATGTATACCTTTGTTTTCAGCAGACACCAAAGAATGCCTACCAAAAAGCAACTCCATAGAAAGGAACGCAAAGGTAGAGCACATAAAAATAAGAGTGCCCAATGTAAGCATCCACCTGTTGTAGAGTTTGTAGAGAATGTTGGAACAAACCAGCTAATGCAGTTGGTTAGAAAAACAAAGGAAGCTTCAACTACCGAAGCTTCAACTACCGAAAAAAAAAGTATTTTATCAAAAATGTTTTGTCACAGAATCCTTCAGAATCTACTAAGAAGAGGACCAAAATCCTCCTCACCCCTTAAAACCTACCGTAGAAAGTTAATCCTACAAGCTCTCGTGGACAGTGCAATCCTTCTCAAAAGGAAGTTGTTTATATTAGTGTTAAATAGGATGAAAACACTAACAAAACTAAGTACTAAACTACAAAAGAAACTCAGCAATAAACGGAATGTGAACAAAAATAATTTCTTACATGTTTGTGGTAGTGAATGGAGTCACACAACAACCACAGAACCATATTTTAATGAAGAAGCATACAAACAAAATCAAACAAACACAATTGCCATCCACAGCAGTGGACGAGGGTATGAGAAAATCAATACTACCATCATGGAACAAGAAACACTGCTTACAAATGTATTCCCTGAAAACTCAGAATTACCTCTCGATTAAGCAGAACTACACCGTCCAGTATACAAATGGCCATGCACATCAATGTGTACCATTCCAAACAAAGCGTTCGAATCTTTACATCAGTTACTCAATCAATATGTAAAAGGTAAAGACAAAAGTAAAATGAAAGTGCTGCAAAATATGGATATTTGTCCAGTGTGGAAATACACAGGACTAAACGGACATTCATTAGCCTACATTTCTGGGCCTATTTGCAAAAGCACCTTCCATGATATCAAAAGGATATCAATACATCATTCCAATGTAAGAAATCTACAGGGTAATTCATAGAAATTCGCACAAAAGTGGCGCACGCGACTGGCGCACAGCGTGCCCGTGCGAATGTTTGCGCCAGCCACGTGCGCTAAAATCGATTTCCACGCACAGCGTATTCATGGATTTTCGCATCCAAAACCAGCCGTGGCGCAGCGTGGCGCAGCGACCCTGCAGCAGCGCCAGTTACGCCCCCAAGAACGCCCTCACGCAAGGAAAAGCCTTTAAAATCCCCAAATAATCGCATAGGGCTGCGCTAACCCTGGACCATTTCACAGGGCTGGCAAACAGCAAACGCCAAGTGGGGAACGTGTATTTCAGGGGTGCGCTGGAAGTATCACACGCAATTCCAGCAGGGTACGTGTATTACAGGGGTGCACAGGAAGTATCACATGCAAAAGCAGCAGGGTACGTGTATTTCAGGGGTGCGCGGGAAGTATCACACGCGATTCCATCAGGGTGCGTGTATTACAGGGGTGCGCGGGGAGCACCACACATGAATTGCATGTGTGGGTCCTCCCAGGTGTTCCCTCTACACCCTCCACGGCCCCTGCAGGTGGCCCACACCACAGGGGCCTACCCAGCAAATGTCCTGCAGGCACCCCATCCACCATGGCCATGCCCCCCAGCCAACCCACATGTCACTTGCACTACTGCCCACCAACGCATGTCCCCCTGCACTCCCAGCCACCAGGGGCAACCTCCACCAGGCCCCCACCCATGTCTACCACCACCCCCACCCCCCAGCCACCAGGGGCAGCCTCCACCAGGCCCCCACTCATGTCTCCCTGCACCCCCACCCCCCAGCAGTGCAGGGGCAGCCTCCACCAGGCCCCCACCCATGTCTCCCACCACCCCCATGCCCCAGCCACCAGGGGCAGCCTCCACCAGGCCCCCACTCATGTCCCCTATCACCCGCACCCCCCAGCCACCAGGGGCAGCCACCACCAGGCCCCCACTCATGTCTCCCTGCACCTCCACCCCCCAGCCACCAGGGGCAGCCTCCACCAGGCCCCCACCCATGTCTACCACCACCCCCACCCCCCAGCAGTGCAGGGGCAGCCTCCACCAGGCCCCCACTCATGTCCCCTATCACCCCCACCCCCAGCAGTGCAGGGGCAGCCTCCACCAGGCCCCCACTCATGTCTCCCACCACCCCCACCCCCAGCCACCAGGGGCAGCCTCCACCAGGCCCCGACCCATGTCTCCCACCACCCCCACCCCCCAGCCACCAGGGGCAGCCTCCACCAGGCCCCCACTCATGTCTCCCTGCACCCCCAACCCCTAGCAGTGCAGGGGCAGCCTCCACCAGGCCCCCACCCATGTCTACCACCACCCCCACCCCCCAGCAGTGCAGGGGCAGCCTCCACCAGGCCCCCACCCATGTCTACCACCACCCCCGCCCCCCAGCAGTGCAGGGGCAGCCTCCACCAGGCCCCCACCCATGTCTCCCACCACCCCCACTCCCCAGCCACCAGGGGCAGCTTCCACCAGGCCCCCACCCATGTCTACCACCACCTCCACCCCCCCAGCAGTGCAGGGGCAGCCTCCACCAGTCCCCCACTCATGTCTACCACCACCCCCACCCCCCAGCCACCAGGGGCAGCCTCCACCAGGCCCCCACTCATGTCTCCCACCACCCCCACCCCCCAGCTACCAGGGGCAGCCTCCACCAGGCCCCCACTCATGTCTCCCTGCACCCCTGTTAGGCGGAAACCTGTGCAGTTCCCTCGGGGACCACTGCAAAAGATTTAGGACTACAGGTGTTTGGCAGTAAACCCACTTGGTAGCGGTCTGTACCACACAGATTCACTTGGTAGCTGTGGCTGAGCAGTCAGACTTCCCTCAAGAAGAGTTAAGCAGTATGTGGAGTATACAAAATAGGGCAACTCTTCACAGTAAGACAAGCAAACACGGAACAAGGATTCAGTGTAAAGATATAAAGTTATTTATTTATAACGGCACATCTATAGAAAACACTATGGCACTATCACGGCAAACACTTCAATCACAATTACTCTACGAAGAAGAAACGATCAATCCCCCTAACAATATTTCGACAAGTCTAGGTTATACCAGCACCACTTATTTGCAGACAGAGGTGTATGCCTCAACCTAGATGGCACTCTAATATTAGTTAGGACGGGGGAAGAAAAATAGGCATGTTACGAAATCAAAACAGTTCAATACTTCACGGGTAAAATGCAAGGCAAGAAGACAAGAACCACAATAGATTATAAAGTTCAGAGGCCAGGCCCACTTGGAGAGGGGCAAGGCGACATGTCCTAAAAAGTCTCTAGTGGAAATGCGTTCGAGTCTTTGTAGCAAATTGTTATCGGCAGATTGAACCAGTTCAGAACAATATGTGAGAAAGCTTGGAGGCGACCCTATGGAGAGGCGAGGATTAAGACACCTCACTCTATCCGGCAACAAGGGAAGCCAGGCGGACACAGTACCTTGATTGTGGATAGAGAGCTCCGGCGGGGGCAGTTGTTCCTGGTGGTGGATGCACGTCGGGTCTTTTCCAAGAGTAGAGATGATCTCGTCGTCGAAGAAAAGTGAAGTCCGGTGCACCACCAGGGAAGAGACCAGCGGCGGAGTGCTCCGTCACAAGGCACCACCTTTTGGTCACGGTACAGGGGTAGTGGCTATCCGGTTGCCGAGGTGCTCTGCACGGGCAATTCGACCACTGCGTCCTGAGGCGAAGAAAAAGCAAAAGGGACTGGTTGTTCCCACCAGTCAGGGGAAGAGACTCTCCAGCAGGGAGATCTCCTCTGTCGTCGGGAAGTGGTGAGTCGGTTCAGCAGGGCTCCACCGGAGGTGTCGTCGTTGCAGGTCGGCTCAGCGTTACCCTCATCGGATTCTTAGGTCCTGTGGCGACTTCTGAAGATCCAGTCCCAAAAGCCCTGCTTTTATGCAGAAAACCCCCATTCATTCAGCCTAGCTGTCAATCAACACATGCTAAGTGGTGAGCGGGGAGGCTCACCACTTGGGCCAATCACACCAGAGTGCGACCGGAGTTGGCAAGGCAACTCGGTCCAGGGGGCCTAAACCCCCTCCGACACCCCTGTGGTAACCCAGACAGAATGGCACCACTTTGGAGGGTCTCTGTACAGAGGCCTGCCAAAAGTGGAACAAAGGGCTCAACCTTTGGTTTAGGAGTCACAGAGACGAACACAGACGCCATTTTACAAACCGAGTTCTGGCAGAAAATACCATCCGATAAACTTATTTAAGATAAGTAGACCGGTGGTAGAGATTAACGAAGAAAAGTATCAATCTCTAACAATGGGACGAATCCCATAGGGTTATGTTCGGGGTCGAACATAACAAGTAGTTTCCACTGCCACCAGCCAAAACTCGACGAGGGGGGACGGGACAGTGCCCCCTCGAATTACAGATCCAGGAGTAATCGAATTACCCCTACTAGTACGTCCAGAATAGGATGGTTTGTACTAGTTCTGTTAGTAAATTTAGGTCTAGTAAAGCCAATGGTGACTTTACATGCCCGGGGAGACAGTAGTCAGTCCCCGGGTATGGAGCCTATGGTGGAGGTCCGCTAGGACGCCCCGGTGTTACGGCACGGAGGGTGCGGTGTAACACACATAGAAAAACATATGAGACCCTATGGAGTAAAAGACCCCATAGCCCATTGAACACATTGATATTCAAAGGAATTACAAACTTTCATGTCCAAGAGTGGGAGAAAAAGAGTCTCACTCTTGGCATGATGGAAAAAAACAAACTCCAGAAATCCAGCAAAGCTGCTGGGGGACTCACTAGGTTAGGAAATTCAGCCTAAACAGAGAATTCTCCCTAACACTCGCCCCCCCCAGACTAAGGGACAGGAGGATTTAATCCACTCCTGGATGAGTTTCATACCTCTAGTCGATGACATACATCCTAGAGAGACCATCAGCATTTTGGTGGTGACATCCTGACCTGTGCTCAATGGTGAAATCAAACCCTTGCAGGCAGATCGACCATCTCAATAGTTTTGGGTTTTCCCCTTTCATTTGCATTAACCATCTCAAGGGTTGGTGGTCAGTCTGAATGACAAAAGTAGAACCATACAAGTACGGCCTAAACTTCTTCAGAGCCCACACGATAGCAAAGCACTCTCTTTCGATTGTTGCCCACCTTATTTCAGGATCCTTCAGCTTGCGGCTGATGAAGCAAACGGGGTGCTCCCTACCTTTCCCATCCAGTTGACTGAGTACGGCACCTATTCCTACATTCGAAGCATCTGTCTGCACAATGAAGTGTTGGCGGTAATCAGGAGCTCTGAGTACTGGGGCTTGGCAAAGAGCCTTTTTCAGGTTTTCAAAAGCCTGATTGCACTCCTCGTTCCATTTAACCTTTTTAGGGAATTTGGGCGAGGAGATGACATTCAGTGGAGAAGCTATGGTCCCATAGTTCTCTATAAAATTCCTGTAGTACCCAGTGAGGCCTAGGAAGGCTCTCACTTGGGTTTGAGTAGTAGGTGTTGTCCAATTCTGCACAACTTCAATCTTACTGAGCAAAGGCCTTATTTCTCCCCCTCCTACCTCATGTCCAAGATAAACTACCTTACTCTGTCCAATTTGGCATTTACTCGCCTTTATGGTCAGATTGGCTCGTCCAAGAGCCTGCAAAACATCTCTCAGGTGGGTTACATGTTCTTCCCAGGAATTGCTGAACACTGCGATGTCATCCAAGTATGCCATGCAGAAGTCCTCCATCCCATTCAGAACCTGGTTTACCATCCGTTGAAACGTAGCAGGTGCATTCTTCAATCCGAAAGGCATTACCTTAAAATGGTATAAGCCAACGGGGGTAGAAAATGCAGTTTTCTCCTTGGCATGGTCTGTCAGGGATATTTGCCAATAGCCTGACGTCAAGTCAAATGTGCTGAGGAACTCGGCGGTGCCAAGTATATCCACCAACTCATCTGTTCTTGGCAAAGGGTGGGCATCAGTCTTGGTGACTGCATTAAGAGGTCTATAATCCACGCAGAATCTAAGCTCTTTAGATCCAGCCTTTGGTACTAACACATATGGGCTAGACCATGGACTAGTAAAGGCCTCTATTACCCCGAGATCGAGCATCTTGCTGACCTCACCTTTGATGTGGGTTTGTACGTTTTCTGACATGCGGTATCCTCTGCTTTTGACTGGCAGACAGTCACCAGTGAGTATGTCGTGCTGGCCCCAAGGGGTCAAGCCTGGTGAAAGCGAGAACAGAGAGGAAAACTGATTCAACATAGATTTGCACTCTTCTTGTTGCTCGGGTGTCAGATTGGAAGAGAGATTTACTCCTTCAATTGTTTCGTCTAAAGGTAAGCCTCTGAGGAGATCCGGAAGAGCTTCACTCTCTTCTTCTTCCTCGGATGATGCTAGAAGCAACGCTCCTACATCGGGTCTTGAGACATACCCTTTGAGGCGGTTGGTGTGGAAGACTGTCGGAGCCTCCTTGGGATTGCCCAAGTCCACCAGATAGTTGACCTCTCCGAGTTTACCCACAACTCTGAAGGGTCCCATCCACTTATCTTGCAAGGCCCTCTGCCTTGTTGGGATCATAACGAGAACGAGCTGGTCTTGAGCAAACTCAACCATGTTAGCCTTTTGATCGTGCCAGTGCTTGACCAATGCTTGTCCAGCTTTCAAGTTGTCGCTTGCTTCCGTCATCATGTGCGACATTCTCCTCTGGAGACCTATCACGTAGTCTGTCACTCTGACTGGCTTGGGGGAAGGAGCACTCTCCAACCCCTCCTTAATCATGGCCAATGGACCTCTGACGGGATGACCATAAAGAAGTTCGAAGGGAGAGTAACCTACTCCCTCCTGAGGGACTTCTCAATAAGCAAAGAGAAGGCATGGCAGTAGAAGGTCCCACTTACGCATAAGGGGTTCTTCTAAAGCACCTATCATGCTCTTCATGGTTCGGTTGAACCGTTCTACCAACCCATTGGTTTGAGGGTGGTACGCTGTTGAGAACTTGTAAGTAACTCCACAGGTCTTCCACATGGCTTTCATGTAGTGGGACATAAAGTTTGACCCCCTGTCAGAGATTACTTCCTTAGGAAACCCGACCCTAGTAAAAATACCAAGGAGGGCCTTAGCCACAGCCGGAGCTGTAACAGTCCTTCTAGGAATTGCCTCAGGATACCTAGTAGCATGGTCTACTACAACAAGTATAAACCTGTTGCCTGAGGAGGTTGGAGGATCAAGGGGACCAACAATGTCAATCCCTACTCTCTCAAACGGGACTCCCACAACTGGGAGAGGCACTAACGGTGCCACATTCTTGGAGCCAACCTTACCAGAGGTCTGGCAGGTGTGGCAGCTCCTGCAGTGTTTTTCTACTTCGGCCCTCATCTTCGGCCAATAGAAGTAGAGAGAGAGCCTTTCCTTAGTCTTCTTGAAACTCAAGTGACCAGCCAAAGGAATCTCGTGGGCTAACTGCAAGAACTGTGGTCTGTTCTCTTGGGGTACTACAAGTCGTCTGTAGTCTCCAGGTGCAGACTCGGTCGGTTCACTGTAGAAGAGGCCATCTTCCCAGTGCAACCTGTATTTCCCAGGCTCTTGCCCTTCAGCCTGAGCTTCTGCCTGGTGGCGAAGACCTTCCAGAATTGGACATTCTCTCTGTCCCTTACTGAAGTCTGCCCTGCTGGGTCCACCTTCTGCCAGTAAAGACTGCCGTTCAGGATGGTCAACAGGATCCAGATCTCCAATGAGTTCTTGGCCTTCCATTAGCTCTTCCTCAGAGTCTAATTCTACCACACAGGGTTGTACCTCCCTCTCAGCCTCGGCTGGAGGTGGAGTTACGGGTGTAACTTTGGAGAACCGCGGGGAAGTCCGTGTTGGCTGCACTGTAATGCCGGCTGCTGGTTTTGGGATAGAAGTCTTAGGTTTCCCTTTCGCTTCTGATTTCTTGGAGACAGCGGCCGACAATTCCAGTGGAGCAGGAGTGATTTCTTTCTTTATCATCTCCGGGAGAGTACCGTGCATGGTCCTCTCTCTTGCGGGTCTGGTTAGCTCCTGTAACCATTTACTAGGAGGTCTGGGGGTATGCGATACAACTCCGAGAGTTTTCAAATCGTTCCCCAACAGTACGCGTCCTGGTACCTCACTCTGTATTCTGACAGGTATCTTCACAGTCATGTCGTTAAACTGGATGAGAACTGGTAATTGGGGAAGCATCTGCACAGGCCCTCCAGCTAACTTGGTGAGGCGTTTGGGTGCCTTAGCAACATCCTCAGCCTGAAAAAACGATTTATCCACCACAGTTATGCTGGCCCCAGTGTCCCTAATGGCAGGAGTCTCCTGACCATTCACCTGGACACTGTGCTTATAATACTCTTTAGTATTATAGGGGATAGAATTATAGACATCTAAATTCTGTTGTTCCCACAACCCCAGAGATACTAAAGAAACGCTGGCTGAGACTCCAATGGGTTCGTCAGCTAGCAGTAGAAAGTTTTCACTTGCCAGTTGGACTTCCTCCTCTGGAGCGAAGGCTAAGGAGACAAGCTGGACCCCTTAAGGTTTACCCTTACATCTGGGATCTCCTTTCACGTGGTCAGTCGAGCCACAAACAAAGCATTTACCGAATGCTTTCTGGAATGGTGGCTTGTTCTGACCTCCTTCAGGTTTGGCACCAGAAGACACACTATTCTGCTGTGGTTTTCCTTGTGGCTTACCCTTCTGGTTTTGTTTGGGGCCCTCTTTGGAATTTGGGTTATTAGAATTCTCTTTTGAGTCTTTTTTAGGCTGTTTTCCCTCATCCTTTTTCTGAGTTGCCCCAGAATCCTTATGAGTAGCCCTGTTGGCAACCCATAAGTCAGCAGCTTTAGCTAGCTTCTGGGAATCCAATTCCTTCGAATAAGCCAAGTGCTGTCTGAGCTCACAAGAACAGGCATCATAAATCGACTCCAACATAAAAAGATTCTTCATACCCTCATAAGTGTTCACTTTGTAACCCTTAATCCATCCCTCTAAGTTTTTCAACCCTTCACTCACCCAGGTAGCCCAAGGGGTACCATCATGCTTTTTGAGGGTTCTAAACCTCTTAAGATACTGGGAAGGGGTCTTCCCGAATCTAGCTATCAAAGCCAGTTTCACACTTTCGTAATCCGTCTTATCCGCCTCCCCCAATTCCATTATCACATCAGTCGCAACAGGAGGGAGCCTAGAGAACAACCAGGGAAGTAAATCGTTCCCGGTGATGTCCTAGAGCCCATGATTGTACTCAAACAGTTTTAACCAATCCAACACATCCAATCTCGGTTCATACATACCCACTAATTCCTTCGGCATCCGGGGTCTTTTGGGACTGGAGCTCCTAGAGGGACCAGAGGAGAGAGAAGCATTTTCTATAGACAACTTTTTCATCTCTAACTCGTGATTAAGTTCTATTTCCCTGAGTCTTAACTCAGATTGTTTCTGCTCAGCCTGGGCATTCATCCGTCTGAACTCGAGCTCTTGGTTTCGTTCAGATTGAGCCAAGAACCGTTTGTATTCTAATTCGAGCTTCATTTTTTCAAGTTCAAAATAAGCAGGGTTACTTGTGGGACCTGGTATGGGCCCCGTAGGCACAGCTGGTAAGGCAGGTAGAGAAGCAGGGGAGACAGTTTCGTTAGCCTCTCCGTCCTCGTCAGCCTCATCATCGCTATCATCAGAATTACGATTCAGATCAACACCACCACTGTTATCTACATTTGCTGGAGAAATTGGCTCCTCTGAACCAGTACCCAGACTTTGGTTGGCCAGCAATCTCTCTATTAGTTCTAACTTCTTGCCTCTTACAGGAAGATTCTCTTGCCTACAGAGAGCTCGCAAACTCTCAGTATTTTCACCTGGCAAGGACTCTTGACTGTAAGTTTCCATCGTAGACATGTTTTTGAAAGTTGCTTTTTAGTGCTAGGCTTTGTGGTTAGTTATCCTAAAGTGTCGAAAAGCACTCTAAACTGTATACTCGATACTAATCCCACCGCTGTACACCAGTGTTAGGCGGAAACCTGTGCAGTTCCCTCTGGGACCACTGCAAAAGATTTAGGACTACAGGTGTTTGGCAGTAAACCCACTTGGTAGCAGTCTGTACCACACATATTCACTTGGTAGCTGTGGCTGAGTAGTCAGACTTCCCTCAAGAAGAGTTAAGCAGTATGTGGAGAAAACAAAATAGGGCAACTCTTCACAGTAAGACAAGCAAACACGGAACAAGGCTTCAGTGAAAAGATATAAAGGTATTTATTTATAACGGCACATCTATAGAAAACACTATGGCACTATCACGGCAAACACTTCAATCACAATTACTCTACGAAGAAGAAACGATCAACCCCCTAACAATATTTCGACAAGTCTAGGTTATACCAGCACCACATATTAGCAGACAGAGGTGTATGCCTCAACCTAGATGGCACTCTAATATTAGTTAGGACGGGGGAGAAAAATAGGCAGGTTACGAAATCAACACAGTTCAATACTTCACGGGTAAAATGCAAGGCAAGAAGACAAGAACCACAATAGATTATAAAGTTCAGAGGCCAGGCCCACTTGGAGAGGGGCAAGGCGATATGTCCTAAAAAGTCTCTAGTGGAAATGCGTTCGAGTCTTTGTAGCAAATTGTTATCGGCAGATTGAACCAGTTCAGAACAATACGTGAGAAAGCTTGGAGAGGCGAGGATTAAGACACCTCACTCTATCCAGCAACAAGGGAAACCAGGCGGACACAGTACCTTGATTGTGGAGAGACAGCTCCGGCGGGGGCAGTTGTTCCTGGTGGCGGATGCACGTCGGGTCTTTGCCAAGAGTAGAGATGATCTCGTCGTCGAAGAAAAGTGAAGTCCGGTGAACCACCAGGGAAGAGACCAGCCGCGGAGTGCTCTGTCACAAGGCACCTCCTTTTGGTCGCGGTACATGGGAAGTGACTATCCGTTTGCCGAGGTGCTCTGCACGGGCAATGCGACCACTGCGTCCCTTTTGCTTTTTCTGAGGCGCAGAAAAAGCAAAAGGGACTGGTTGTTCCCACTATTCAGGGGAAGAGACTCTCCGGCAGGGAGATCTCCTCTGTCGTCGGGAAATGGTGAGTCGGTTCAGCAGGGCTCCACCGGAGGTGTCGTCGTTGCAGGTCGGCTCAGCGTTACCCTCGTCGGATTCTTAGGTCCTGTGGTGACTTCTGAAGATCCAGTCCCAAAAGCCCTGCTTTTATGCAGAAAACCCCCATTCATTCAGCCTAGCTGTCAATCAACACATGCTAAGTGGTGAGCGGGGAGGCTCACCACTTGGGCCAATCACACCAGAGTGCGACCGGAGTTGGCAAGGCAACTCGGTCCAGGGTGCCTAAAGCCCCTCCCACACCCCTGTGGTAACCCAGACAGAAAGGCACCACTTTGGAGGGTCTCTGTACAGAGGCCCGCCAAAAGTGGAACAAAGGGCTCAACCTTTGGTTTAGGAGTCACAGAGACGAACACAGACGCCATTTTACAAACCGAGTTCTGGCAGAAAATACCATCCGATAAACTTATTTAAGATAAGTAGACCGGTGGTACGTTAGAGATAAACGAAGAAAAGTATCAATCTCTAACAATGGGACGAATCCCATAGGGTTATGTTCGGGGTCGAACATAACAAGTAGTTTCCACTGCCACCAGCCAAAACTCGACGAGGGGGGACGGGACAGTGCCCTCTCGAATAACAGATCCAGGAGTAATCGAATTACCCCTACTAGTACGTCCACAATAGAATGGTTTGTACTAGTTCTGTTAGTAAATTTAGGTATAGTAAAGCCAATGGTGACTTTACATGCCCGGGGAGACAGTAGTCAGTCCCCGGGTATGGAGCCTATGGTGGAGGTCTGCTAGGACGCCCCAGTGTTACGGCACGGAGGGTGCGGTGTAACACACATAGAAAAACATATGAGACCCTATGGAGTAAAAGACCCCATAGCCCATCGAACACATTGATATTCAAAGGAATTACACACTTTCATGTCCAAGAGTGGGAGAAAAAGAGTCTCACTCTTGGCAGGATGGAAAAAAAAAACTCCAAAAATCCAGCAAAGCTGCTGGGGGACTCACTAGGTTAGGAAATTCAGCCTAAACAGAGAATTCTCCCTAACAACCCCCACCCCCCATCCACCAGGGGCAGCCTCCACCAGGCCCCCACCCATGTCTACCACCACCCCCACCCCCCAGCAGTTCAGGGGCAGCCTCCACCAGGCCCCCAGTCATGTCCCCTATCAACCCCACCCCCCAGCCACCAGGGGCAGCCTTCACCAGGCCCCCACTCATGTCCCCTATCACCCCCACCCCCAAGCCACCAGGGGCAGCCTCCACCAGGCCTCCACTCATGTCCCCTAACACCCCCACCCCCCAGCCACCAGGTGCAGCCTCCACCAGGCCCCCACTCATGTCCCCTATCAACCCCACCCCCCAGCCACCAGGGGCAGCCTTCACCAGGCCCCCACTCATGTCCCCTATCACCCCCACCCCCCAGCCACCAGGGGCAGCCTCCACCAGGCCCCCACCCATGTCTCCCACCACCCCCACCCCCCAGCCACCAGGGGCAGCCTCCACCAGGCCCCCACTCATGTCTCCCTGCACCCCCACCCCCAGCAGTTCAGGGGCAGCCTCCACCAGGCCCCCAGTCATGTCCCCTATCAACCCCACCCCCCAGCCACCAGGGGCAGCCTTCACCAGGCCCCCACTCATGTCCCCTATCACCCCCACCCCCCAGCCACCAGGGGCAGCCTCCACCAGGCCTCCACTCATGTCCCCTAACACCCCCACCCCCCAGCCACCAGGTGCAGCCTCCACCAGGCCCCCACTCATGTCTCCCACCACCCCCACCCCCCAGCAGTGCAGGGGCAGCCTCCACCAGGCCCCCACCCATGTCTACCACCACCCCCACCCCCCCGGCAGTGCAGGGGCAGCCTCCACCAGGCCCCCACTCATGTCTCCCTGCACCCCCACCCCCCGCAGCAGTGCAGGGGCAGCCTCCACCAGGCCCCCACCCATGTTTACCACCACCCCACCCCCCAGCAGTGCAGGGGCAGCCTCCACCAGGCCCCCACTCATGTCTCCCTGCACCCCCACCCCCCAGCCACCAGGTGCAGCCTCCACCAGGCCCCCACCCATGTCTACCACCACCCCCGCCCCCCAGCCACCAGGGGCAGCCTCCTCCAGGTCCCCACAATCTAGATCCCTGGCCCTTATTGTCAGCCTGCAAATGCCAAACACCCACCCGAGTATTGCATCCACCCACTTAGAAATGGCAAAAAGATGATCAAACCACAATTGCAAGCTTGCAAATGAACACATGTCCCTCACATACACCCAATGGGTGTCAGTGAATGTCAAAACCCATATCATGATATGCATGAAACCAATGAGATGATACTACACATTGAACTTTGAAGAAAAAATATGTATTAAAAGCAACATAAATTGAATCAAAAATAAACAAACAATAATAGAAATGTAAAAAAAAATTAAAACAGCAGGTACGCGAAAAAATGCAAAACCACAAATCATAATGCAAACGAAAGGTGTCCAAAGTCACAGTCCACAAAAGTAAATCCAATGGAAAAATAAAATCGAAAACCATTGCTCCATGGGGAAATCATAATAAAAATTGAAAATCCAAAAATCAACTATGTACAGATAAACAATCCAGGGTCCATGATCCCAACCGAAGAAATGAAACCTATCTAATAACATGACAGAGCACACGTGGATTTCCACCAATCGCGTGTTAAACTTCCCGCGCACCCCGAAACACACTTACCCAGGCTAATCGCGTGTGGAACTTCCCACGCACCCCGAAACACACGTACCCAGGCTAATCGCGTGCAGAACTTCCCGCGCACCCTGAAGTACACATACCCAGGCCAATCGCGTGTACGCTCACTTCCCTCCGATTACACGCGATGACACTCGGACGTGCAGTTTTACCACGTGTGCTCTGTCATCACGTGTAATGAGGGAAACACCCGCGCGCCTCACGTCACAGACGCGCTCACGCACTAAGGGCCTTTGGTCCAATGAAATCGCATATGCTTGCTGACGTGCAAACGCGCTAAGGGCCTTTCCTCGATTTACACACAGACGTGCAGGATTTTCACGTGCCAAATCACTCCGTATCAAGCTGGCCACGCGTAAGCACACGGAAGACCACGCTCCTGCCCACAAGGCCGAATTACTGCCCCCGAGAGCCCCGAGCACGCTCCCACCTGCCATCTGCTGCTGCCTGACTGCCTGCTGCCCACGTGCCCTGCCATTTGCTGCCTGCACATCAGCCAGGGGTGCTGTTGCTGTGACCACCCCTGCTGGAACCGAAGACTCCCGACTGGGATTCCATCGCTCCACAGCCCAGCCCCAGGACCCAGTTGCCCACCCACTCCTGCCTCTGGGGTTGTCATGTCGGGCACTGAAACATCTGGCACCACTGACAACCCCCGGCCAGAGAGGCAGAGGGGCACCAGCTTCAGTGCCAGGGAAGTTGGTGTCCTGGTGGAGCAAGTCCTGGGGCAGTATGATGCCCTCTACGAAAGTGTGCGCGCCGACAAGGAAGGACGGACTCGGATCTGGACCGACATCATGACTGCCATCAACGCGGAGGGGGTGGCAGTCCGCGACTTCCAACATGTCAAGAAGCACTGGGAGGACTTCAGGTCCTTGACCCTGAACAAGGCCCGCCGCCTCTTGAAGGCAGTGGATGCTAAGGGGCGCCGGGGCCACTTGTCGGAAGATCAGATGAGGGTCCTGGAACGCATATCCCCAGCGCTCCACGTCCAGGTCCTTGAGAGGAAGAACCGCCTGGAGTCGAGCGGTAAGTGTACATGCATCATGATTGTAAGCTGTGCGTGTGGTGATGTGCCAGTAGTGTGCCGGTTGCGCATCTGTTTGTATGGGGCCGAGTATGGGTGGAAAGTGTACAGGACCGTGAGGCTAACACATGCGAGGGCTGTCATGTGTGAGACATGGATGGTGCTTGTGTGTGTAGGCTTGCATGCCAAATGCAGTTGCGTGGGCACACATGTTTGGATGAATGTGTATGTAAGTGGGCATGTTCGTGATGTCACGCATGTGTGTTGTTTTCAGCTGCATGTATCAGCACTGTGTACATGTGCATGTGTGTGTATTTGACAAGGGTGCAACAGTGAGGCAACATGGATGCATGTAACAGCGGGATGTGGAAGCCTGATTGGCAGATGTGACATGGATGCCCATCGGAACACTGCGACAGTTGGCTGAGGTGTACACATGCATGCAAGTGTGGTGGTGGCATGCATGTGTAGTGCACTCCCTGTGTTGCATGTGATGCCTGGCTCACCTTTGCCTGCTCATGCTGTTGTATGTGTATGGATGGTGCTGGCAGTTGCGATGTGGCTGTGGTATGGCTCATGTGTGCAAGTTGAAATGACATGTGTGTTGCCGATTGTGATGCCATGTCTGAGGTTTGTCAATGCCACTCATGTGCAACTGTCATGTGTGTATGTGTCCATTGTACAGTGCCCTGATGCCTGTGTTTTATTTCTCCCTGTCTGCAGCGTCAACTGATGAAGAGTGCGGAGAAGGTGCTGTGGAGCACAGCGGCGGGGATCGCACCGCCAGCCGGAGACGCAAGGCCCGGCTCCCCTCCCGGGTTATGATCTCGTCGGGGAGTGAGGAGTCCGGTGCCGCATCCCAGGCCGCAGCTGCCGGGGGGAGGTCCAAGAGGTGGAGGTCGGAGTTGGACTCCTCGGCAGCAGAAGGGGCAGCTGGGACCCCACAGAGCCCAATGGGGGAAGATGGCATGGAGTCATCCAGGTTGGTGGGGGGTTTGGTGGAGGAGGAGGCCGTGCAAGCAACAGAGACGGGGTCTGGAGGTGGGGATTCCACTGGTGCTAGTGGTACAGTGCAGGAACAGGGACAGGAGGCAGCACAGGTCGCCGCGGAGGTGCCTGTGTGCAATCCTGTCTCTGATCCTGTCACTGCATCATCTTGCACCAGCAGGGATGCCTACCTCCAGACCTGTTTTCAGGCAGGGGATGAGCTCACGACAACTGGCCTTCCTCTGCCTGCGGACGTGGCTATCGGGTCCGGGTTGAGCCTGTCCTGACTGGTGTGGCGTTGCGTCAACGGGCCATGCGAGTTGACCTGCAGTCTTTTCATGAGGAGACTGCACGTCATCTCGAATGGCTCATTGACCGCGTCGGCCTACTGGGACAGGTCACCCAGGCCGCATTCCTCCCGTTGATGGGGCTTGCTACGACCCCCTCCTCAACTGAACCCCCTATGCGCCAGTCGTCCTCCGTGCCATCTTCCCACCCATCAGTCACCTGGGTGCCCTGTGGAGCTGCATCTGATGGTGCGGCCAGGCTGGTGGAGGAGGCATCCCTGCCACAGTCGGGAGTCGGACGTCCAGCAGGGGTGGCCACATCAACGACTGCACCCCAGCCAGCGGAGGATGTGCAGGCAGCAGGAGGCAGTGCACGGGCAGAGCAGCAGCAGCAGCAACGTGGTGGGAGCCATGATGGCTCGGGGCCTTCCACATCGGAGGGGCAGGCAACGGCCGGAGGGCAGGAGGACCCAGGATGGGAAGTGTCTTCCGTGTGGCAGCGGTTGGGCCACGCCATAGATGCGGAGCGGCAGCGGGCGGAAGAGGCACGGCTCACGATGGTCAGGGCAGAGAACTCCATGCGGAGGGCCCTGAGGCGTGCCGAGTGCCTCGAGGCAATCCGCAGGGAGTTTGGGGGGAACATGTGGACGGCCCTGCGGACCCTCGGGGCCATGGAGGGGGAGCGCCTCCGGGACATTGAGCAGGAGTTCGATGATGCCCTGGCCCGGAACATCCCAAAGTGAGCCATCGGACTAGCCCGCTGCCCTTGTAAATAGTTATATAGTTAGTGTTAGGTTTCCTTTGGTTTAGCATTTTTTTTGGACCTTTTGGACAATGGGCCACATTTTTGTATATAGTTATTTTTTTTAGGTAGTGTTATTAGATAGGTTTCATTTCTTCGGTTGGGATCATGGACCCTGGATTGTTTATCTGTACATAGTTGATTTTTGGATTTTCAATTTTTATTATGATTTCCCCATGGAGCAATGGTTTTCGATTTTATTTTTCCATTGGATTTACTTGTGTGGACTGTGACTTTGGACACCTTTCGTTTGCATTATGATTTGTGGTTTTGCATTTTTTCGCGTACCTGCTGTTTTTATTTTTTTTTAAATTTCTATTATTGTTTGTTTATTTTTGATTCATTTATGTTGCTTTTAATACATATTTTTTCTTCAAAGTTCAATGTGTAGTATCATCTCATTGGTTTCATGCATATCATGATATGGGTTTTGACATTCACTGACACCCATTGGGTGTATGTGAGGGACATGTGTTCATTTGCAAGCTTGCAATTGTGGTTTGATCATGTTTTTGCCATTTCTAAGTGGGTGGATGCAATACTCGGGTGGGTGTTTGGCATTTGGAGGCTGACCATAAGGGCCAGGGATCTAGATTGTGGGGGCCTGCTGGAGGCTGCCCCTGGTGGCTGGGGGGTGGGGGTGCAGGGAGACATGAGTTGGGGCCTGGTGGAGGCTGCCCCTGCACTGCTGGGGGGTGGGGGTGGTGGTAGACATGTGTGGGGGCCTAGTGGAGGCTGCCCCTGGTGGCTGGGGGGTAGGGGTGGTGGGAGACATGAGTGGGGGCCTGGTGGAGGCTGCCCCTGGTGGCTGGGGGGTGGGGGTGGTGGTGGACATGAGTGGGGGCCTGGTGGAGGCTGCCTCAGCACTGCTGGGGGGTGGGGGTGGTGGTAGACATGGGTGGGGGCCTGGTGGAGGCTGCCCCTGCACTGCTGGGGTCGGGGGTGGTGGTAGACATGGGTGGGGGCCTGGTGGAGGCTGCCCCTGGTGGCTGGGGGTTGGGGGTGGTGGTAGACATGGGTGGGGGCCTGGTGGAGGCTGCCCTTGGTGGCTGGGGGGTGGGGGTGCAGAGAGACATGAGTGGGGGCCTGGTGGAGGCTGCCCCTGGTGGCTGGGGGGTGGGGGTGGTGGGAGACATGGGTGGGGGCCTGGTGGAGGCTGTGCCTGCACTGCTGGGGGGTGGGGGTGATGGGAGACATGAGTGGGGGCCTGGTAGAGGCTGCCCCTGGTGGGTGGGGGGTGGGGGTGATAGGGGACATGAGTGGGGGCCTGTTGGAGGCTGCCCCTGCACTGCTGGGGGGTGGGGGTGGTGGTAGACTTGAGTGGGGGCCTGGTGGAGGCTGCCCCTGCACTGCTGGGGGGTGGGGGTGGTGGTAGATGTTAGGCAGAAACCTGTGAAGTTCCCTCTGGGACCACTGCAAAAGATTTAGGACTACAGGTGTTTGGCAGTAAACCCACTTGGTAGCAGTCTGCACCACACAGATTCACTTGGTAGCTGTGGCTGAGCAGTCAGACTTCCTCAAGAAGAGTTAAGCAGTATGTGGAGTATACAATATAGGGCAATTCTTCACAGTAAGACAAGCAAACACGCAACGAGGCTTCAGTGTAAAGATATTAAGGTATTTATTTATAACGAAACATCTATCGAAAACACTATGGCACTATCACGGCAAACAAGTCAAATAATATTACTCTACGAAGAAGAAACGATCAATCCCCCTAACAATATTTCGACAAGTCTAGGTTCTACCGGCACCACTTATTTGCAGACAGAGGTGTATGCCTCAACCTAGATGGCACTCTAATATTAGTTAGGACGGGAGAGAAAAATAAGCAGGTTACGAAATCAACACAGTTCAATACTTCACGGGAAAAATGAAAGGCAAGAAGGCAAGAACCACAATAGATTATAAAGTTCAGAGGCCAGGCCCACTCGGAGAGAGGCAAGGCGATATGTCCCAAAAGTCTCTAGTGGAAATGCGTTTGAGTCTTTGTAGCAAATTGTTATTGGAAGATTGAACCAGTTCAGAACAATACATGAGGAAAAGCTTGGAGGCGACCCAACGGAAAGGAGAGGATTAAGACACCTCGCTCGAACCGATCGAACGGGAAGCCAGGCGGACACGGTACCTTGTTTGTGGAGAGACAGCTCCGGCGGGGGCAGTTGTTCCTGGTGGTGGATGCACGTCGGGTCTTTGCCAAGAGTAGAGATGATCTCGTCGTTGAAGAAAAGTGAAGTCCGGTGCACCACCAGGGAAGAGACCAGCCGCAGAGTGCTCCGTCACAAGGTACCACCTTTTGGTCGCGGTACAGGGGTAGTAGCTATCCGGTTGCCGAGGTGCTCTGCACGGGCAATTCGACCACTGCGTCCTGAGGCGAAGAAAAAGCAAAGGGGACTGGTTGTTCCCACCAGTCAGGGGAAGAGACTCTACGGCAGGGAGATCTCCTCTGTCGTCGGGAAGTGGTGAGTCGGTTCAGCAGGGCTCCACCGGAGGTGTCGTCGTTGCAGGTCGGCTCAGCTTTACCCTCGTCGGATCCTTAGGTCCTGTGGCGACTTCTCAAGATCCAGTCCCAAAAGCCCTGCTTTTATGCAGAAAACTGCCATTCATTCAGCCTAGCTGTCAATCAAAACATGTTAAGTGGTGAGCGGGGAGGCTCACCACTTGGGCCAATCACACCAGAGTGCGACCGGAGTTGGCAAGGCAACTCGGTCCAGGGTGCCTAAACCCCCTCCCACACCCCTGTGGTAACCCAGACAGAATGGCACCACTTTGGAGGGTCTCTGTACAGAGGCCTGCCAAAAGTGGAACAAAGGGCTCAACCTTTGGTTTAGGAGTCATAGCGACAAACACAGATGCCATTTTAAAAACCGAGCTCTGGCAGAAAATACCATCCGATAAACTTATTTAAGATAAGTAGACCGGTGGTACGTTAGAGATTAACGAGGAAAAAGTATCACTCTCTAACAATGGGAAGAATCCCATAGGGTTATATTCGGGGTCGAATATAACAAGTAGTTTCCACTGCCACCAGCCAAAACTCGACGAGGGGGGACGGGACAGTGCCCCCTCGAATAACAGACCTAGGAGTAATCGAATTACCCCTACTAGTACGTCCACAATAGGATGGTTTGTACTAGTTCTGTTAGTAAATTTAGGTCTAGTAAAGCCAATGGTGACTTTACATGCCCGGGGAGACAGTAGTCAGTCCCCGGGTATGGAGTCTATGATGGAGGTCCGCTAGGACGCCCCAGTGTTACGGCACGTAGGGTGCGGTGTAACACACATAGCAAAACATATGAGACCCTATGGAGTAAAAGACCCCATAGCCCATAGAACACAATGACATTCAAAGGAATTACACACATTCATGTCCAAGAGTGGGAGAAAAAGAGTCTCACTCTTGGCAGGATGGAAAAAAACAAACTCCAGAAATCCAGCAAAGCTGCTGGGGGACTCACTAGGTTAAGAAATTCAGCCTAAACAGAGAATTCTCCCTAACACTCGCCCCCCCCAGACTAAGGGACAGGAGGATTTAATCCACTCCTGGATGAATTTCATATCTCTAGTCGATGACATACATCCTAGAGAGACCATCAGCATTTTGGTGATGACACCCTGACCTGTGCTCAATGGTGAAATCAAACCCTTGCAGGCATATCGACCATCTCAATAGTTTTGGGTTTTCCCCTTTCATTTGCATTAACTATCTCAAGGGTTGGTGGTCAGTCTGAATGACAAAAGTAGAACCATACAAGTACGGCCTAAACTTCTTCAGAGCCCACACGATAGCAAAGCACTCTCTTTCGATTGTTGCCCAACTTGTTTCAAGATCCTTCAGCTTGCGGCTGATGAAGCAAATGGGGTGCTCCCTACCTTTCCCATCCAGTTGACTGAGTACGGCACCTATTCCCACATTTGAAGCATCTGTCTGCACAATGAAGTGTTGGCGGTAATCAGGAGCTCTGAGTACTGGGGCTTGGCAAAGAGCCTTTTTCAGGTTTTCAAAAGCCTGATTGCACTCCTCGTTCCATCTAACCTTTTTAGGAAATTTGGGCGAGGAGATGACATTCAGTGGAGAAGCTATGGTCCCATAGTTCTCTATGAAATTCCTGTAACACCCAGTGAGGCCTAGGAAGGCTCTCACTTGGGTTTGAGTAGTAGGTGTTGTCCAATTTTGCACAGCTTCAATCTTACTGAGCAAAGGCCTTATTTCTCCACCTCCTACCTCATGTCCAAGATAGACTACCTTACTCTGTCCAATTTGGCATTTACTCGCCTTTATGGTCAGATTGGCTCGTCCAAGAGCCTGCAAAACATCTCTCAGGTGGGTTACATGTTCTTCCCAGGAATTGCTGAACACTGCGATGTCATCCAAGTATGCCATGCAGAAGTCCTCCATCCCATTCAGAACCTGGTTTACCATCCGTTGAAACGTAGCAGGTGCATTCTTCAATCCGAAAGGCATTACCTTAAACTGGTATAAGCCAACGGGGGTAGATAATGCAGTTTTCTCCTTGGCATGGTCTGTCAGGGCTATTTGCCAATAGCCTGATGTCAAGTCAAATGTGCTGAGGAACTTGGCGGCGCCAAGTTTATCCACCAACTCATCTGTTCTTGGCAAAGGGTGGGCATCAGTCTTGGTGACTGCATTAAGAGCTCTATAATCCACGCAGAATCTAAGTTCTTTAGATCCGGCCTTTGGTACTAACACAACTGGGCTAGACCATGGACTAGTAGAGGGCTCTATTACCCCGAGATCGAGCATCTTGCTGACCTCACCTTTGATGTGGGTTTGTACGTTCTCTGACATTCGGTATCCTCTGCTTTTGACTGGCAGACAGTCACCAGTGAGTATCTCGTGCTGGCCCCAAGGGGTCAAGCCTGGTGAAAGCGAGAACAGAGAGGCAAACTGATTCAACATAGATTTGCACTCTTCTTGTTGCTCGGGGGTCAGATTGGAGGAGAGATTTACTCCTTCAATTTTTTCATCTAAAGGTAAGCCTCTGAGGAGATCCGGAAGAGCTTCACTCTCTTCTTCTTCCTCGGATGATGCTAGAAGCAACGCTCCTACATCGGGTCTTGAGACATACGCTTTGAGTCGGTTGGTGTGAAAGACTGTCGGAGCCTCCTTGGGATTGCCCAAGTCCACCAGATAGTTGACCTCTCCGAGTTTACCCACAACTCTGAAGGGTCCCATCCATTTATCTTGCAATGCCCTCTGCCTTGTTGGGATCATAACGAGAACGAGCTGGTCTTGAGCGAACTCAACCATGTTAGCCTTTTGATCGTGCCAGTGCTTGACCAATGCTTGTCCAGCTTTCAAGTTATCGCTTGCTTCCGTCATCATGTGCGACATTCTCCTCCGGAGACCTATCACGTAGTCAGTCACTCTGACTGGTTTGGGGGAAGGAGCACTCTCCAACCCCTCCTTAATCAGGGCCAATGGACCTCTGATGGGATGACCATAGAGAAGCTCGAAGGGAGAGTAACCTACTCCCTCCTGAGGGACTTCTCTATAAGCAAAGAGAAGGCATGGCAGTAGAAGGTCCCACTTACGCTTAAGGGGTTCTTCTAAAGCACCTATCATGCTATTCATGGTTCGGTTGAACCGTTCTACCAACCCATTGGTTTGTGGGTGGTAAGCTGTTGAGAACTTGTAAGTAACTCCACAGGTTTTCCACATGGCTTTCATGTATTGGGACATAAAGTTTGACCCCCTGTCAGAGATTACTTCCTTAGGAAACCCGACCCTAGTAAAAATACCAAGGAGGGCCTTAGCCATAGCCGGAGCTGTAACAGTCCTCATAGGAATTGCCTCAGGATACCTAGTAGCATGGTCTACTACAACAAGTATAAACCTGTTGCCTGAGGAGGTTGGAGGACCAAGGGGACCAACAATGTCAATCCCTACTTTCTCAAATGGGACTCCCACAACTGGCAGAGGCACTAAAGGTGCCACATTCTTAGAGCCAACCTTACCAGAGGTCTGGCAGGTGTGGCAGCTCCTGCAGTGTTTTTCCACTTCGGCCCCCATCTTCGGCCAATAGAAGTAGAGAGAGAGCCTTTCCTTAGTCTTCTTGAAACTCAAGTGACCAGCCAAAGGAATCTCGTAGGCTAACTGCAAGAACTGTGGTCTGTTCTCTTGGGGTACTACAAGTCGTTTGTAGTCTCCAGGTGCAGACTCGGTCGGTTCACTGTAGAAGAGGCCATCTTCCCAGTGCAACCTGTATTTCCCAGGCTCTTGCCCTTCAGCCTGAGCTTCTGCCTGGTGGCGAAGACCTTCCAGAGTTGGACATTCCCTCTGTCCCTTACTGAAGTCTGCCCTGCTGGGTCCACCTTCTGCCAGTAAAGACTGCAGCTCAGGATGGTCAACAGGATCCAGATCTCCAATGAGTTCCTGGCCTTCCATTAGCTCTTCCTCAGAGTCTAATTCTACCACACAGGGTTGTACCTCCCTCTCAGCCTCGGCTGGAGGTGGAGGTACGGGTGTAACTTTGGACAACCGCGGGGAAGTCCGTGTTGGCTGCACTGTAATGCTGGCCGCTGGTTTCGGGATAGAAGTCTTAGGTTGCCCTTTCGCTTCTGATTTCTTGGAGACAGCGGCCGACAATTCCAGTGGAGCAGGAGTGATTTCTTTCTTCATCATCTCCTGGAGAGTACCGCGCATGGTCCTCTCTCTTGCGGGTCTGGTTAGCTCCTGTAACCGTTTACTAGGAGGTCTGGGAGTATGCGATACAACTCCGAGAGTTTTCAAATCGTTACCCAACAGTAGGCGTCCTGGTACCTCACTCTGTATGCTGACAGGTATCTTCACAGTCATGTCGTTACACTGGATGAGAACTGGTAATTGGGGAAGCATCTGCACAGGCCTTCCAGCTAACTTGGTGAGGCGTTTGGGTGCCTTAGCAACATCCTCAGCCTGAAAAAACGATTTATCCACCACAGTTATGCTGGCCCCAGTGTCCCTAATGGCAGGAGTCTCCTGACCATTCACCTGGACACTGTTCTTATAATACTCTTTAGTATTATCGGGGATAGAATTATAGACATCTAAATTCTGTTGTTCCCACAACCCCAGAGATACTAAAGAAACGCTGGCTGAGACTCCAATGGGTTCGTCAGCTAGCAGTAGAAAGTTTCCACTTGCCATTTGGACTTCCTCTTCTGGAGCGAAGGCTAAGGAGACAAGCTGGACCCCTGAAGGTTTACCCTTACATCTGGGATCTCCTTGCACGTGGTCAGTCGAGCCACAAACAAAGCATTTCCCGAATGCTTTCTGGAATGGTGGCTTGTTCTGACCTCCTTCCGGTTTGGCACCAGAAGACACACTATTCTGCTGTGGTTTTCCTTGTGGCTTACCCTTCTGGTTTTGTTTGGGGCCCTCTTTGGAATTTGAGTTATTAGAATTCTCTTTTGAGTCTTTTTAGGCTGTTTTCCCTCATCCTTTTTCTGAATTGCCCCAGAATCCTTATGAGTAGCCCTGTTGGCAACGCACAAGTCAGCAGCCTTAGGTAGGTTCCGGGAATCCAATTCCTTCGAATCAGCCAAGTGCTGTCTGAGCTCAGGAGAACAGGCATCATAAATAGACTCCAACATAAAAAGATTCCTCATACCCTCAAAAGTGTTCACTTTGTAACCCTTAATCCATCCCTCTAAGTTTTTCAACCCTTCACTCACCCAGGTAGCCCAAGGGGTACCATCATGCTTTTTGAGGGTTCTAAACCTCTTAAGATACTGGGAAGGGGTCTTCCTGAATCTAGCTATCAAAGCTAGTTTCACACTTTCGTAATCCGTCTTATCCGCCTCCCCAATTCCATTACCACATCAGTCGCAACAGGAGGGAGCCTAGAGTAAATCATTCCCGGTGATGTCCTGGAGCCCATGATTGTACTCAAACAGTTTTAACCTATCCAACACATCCAATCTCGGTTCATACATACCCACTAATTCCTTCGGCATCCGGGGTCTTTTGGGACTGGAGCTCCTAGAGGAACCAGAGGAGAGAGAAGCATTTTCCATAGACAACTTTTTCATCTCTAACTCGTGATTAAGTTCTATTTCCCTGAGTCTTAACTCAGCTTGCTTCTGCTCAGCCTGGGCATTCATCTGTCTGAACTCGAGCTCTTGGTTTCGTTCAGATTGAGCCAAGAACCGTTTGTATTCTAATTCGAGCTTCATTTTTTCGAGTTCAAAATAAGCAGGGTTACTTGTGGGACCTGGTATGGGCCCCATAGGTACAGCTGGTAAGGCAGGTAGAGGAGCAGGGGAGACAGTTTCGTTAGCCTCTCCTTCCTCTTCAGCCTCTTCATCGCTATCATCAGAATTACGATTTAGATCAACACCATCACTGTTATCTACATTTGCTGGAGAAATTGGTTCCTCTGAACCAGTACCCAGACTTTGGTTTGCCAGCAATCTCTCTATTAGTTCTAACTTCTTGCCTCTTACAGGAAGATTCTCTTGCCTACAGAGAGCTCGCAAACTCTCAGTATTTTAACCTGACAAGGACTCTTGACTGTAAGTTTCCATCGCAGACATGTTTTTGAAAGTTGCATTTTAGTGCTAAGCTTTGTGGTTAGTTATCCTAAAGTGTCGAAAAGCACTCTAAACTGTATACTCGATACAAATCCCACCGCTGCCACCAGTGTTAGGCGGAAACCTGTGCAGTTCCCTCTGGGACCACTGCAAAATATTTAGGACTAAAGGTGTTTGGCAGTAAACCCACTTGGTAGCAGTCTGCACCACACAGATTCACTTGGTAGCTGTGGCTGAGCAGTCAGATTTCCCTCAAGAAGAGTTAAGCAGTATGTGGAGTATACAATATAGGGCAATTCTTCACAGTAAGACAAGCAAACACGCAACGAGGCTTCATTGTAAAGATATTAAGGTATTTATTTATAACGAAACATCTATCGAAAACACTATGACACTATCACGGCAAACAAGTCAAATGCAATTACTCTACGAAGAAGAAACGATCAATCCCCATAACAATATTTCCACAAGTCTAGGTTCTACCGGCACCACTTATTTGCAGACAGAGGTGTATGCCTCAACCTAGATGGCACTCTAATATTAGTTAGGACGGGAGAGAAAAATAAGCAGGTTACGAAATCAACACAGTTCAATACTTCACGGGAAAAACGCAAGGCAAGAAGGCAAGAACCAGAATAGATCATAAAGTTCAGAGGCCAGGCCCACTCGGAGAGAGGCAAGGCGATATGTCCCAAAAGTCTCTAGTGGAAATGCGTTCGAGTCTTTGTAGCAAATTGTTATTGGAAGATTGAACCAGTTCAGAACAATACATGAGGAAAAGCTTGGAGGCGACCCAACGGAAAGGAGAGGATTAAGACACCTCGCTCGAACCGATCGAATCGGAAGCCAGGCGGACACGGTACCTTGTTTGTGGAGAGACAGCTCCGGCGGGGGCAGTTGTTCCTGGTGGTGGATGCACATCGGGTCTTTGCCAAGAGTAGAGATGATCTCGTTGTCGAAGAAAAGTGAAGTCCGGTGCACCACCAGGGAAGAGACCAGCCGCGGAGTGCTCCGTCACAAGGCACCACCTTTTGGTCACGGTACAGGGGCAGTGGCTATCCGGTTGCCGAGGTGCTCTGCACGGGCAATTCGATCACTGCGTCCTGAGGCGAAGAAAAAGCAAAGGGGACTGGTTGTTCCCACCAGTCAGGGGAAGAGACTCTCCGGCAGGGAGATCTCCTCTGTCGTCGGGAAGTGGTGAGTCGGTTCAGCAGGGCTCCACTGGAGGTGACGTCATTGCAGGTCGGCTCAGCTTTACCCTCGTCGGATCCTTAGGTCCTGTGGCGACTTCTCAAGATCCAGTCCCAAAAGCCCTGCTTTTATGCAGAAAACCCCCATTCATTCAGCCTATCTGTAAATCAACACATGCTAAGTGGTGAGCGGGGAGGCTCACCACTTGGCCAATCACACCAGAGTGCGACCGGAGTTGGCAAGGCAACTCGGTCCAGGGTGCCTAAACCCCCTCCCACACCCATGTGGTAACCCAGACAGAATGGCACCACTTTGGAGGGTCTCTGTACAGAGGCCCGCCAAAAGTGGAACAAAGGGCTCAACCTTTGGTTTAGGAGTCACAGCGACGAACACAGATGCCATTTTAAAAACCGAGTTCTGGCAGAAAATACCATGCGATAAACCTATTTAAGATAAGTAGACCGGTGGTACGTTAGAGATTAACGAGGAAAAAGTATCACTCTCTAACAATGGGAAGAATCCCATAGGGTTATATTCTGGGTCGAATATAACAAGTAGTTTCCACTGCCACCAGTCAAACCTCGACGAGGGGGGACGGGACAGTGCCTCCTCGAATAACAGACCTAGGAGTAATCGAATTACCCCTACTAGTACGTCCACAATAGGATGGTTTGTACTAGTTCTGTTAGTAAATTTAGGTCTAGTAAAGCCAATGGTGACTTTACATGCCCGGGGAGACAGTAGTCAGTCCCCGGGTATGGAGTCTATGATGGAGGTCCGCTAGGACGCCCCAGTGTTACGGCACGTAGGGTGCGGTGTAACACAAATAGCAAAACATATGAGACCCTATGGAGTAAAAGACCCCATAGCCCTTAGAACACATTGGGCCTCATTACGACCCTGGCGGAAATCGAAAAACGATGGCGGAAATGCAATACCGCCATCGAATAGCGCTCGGTGCGATCATGACCCGTCATCGCAAAGTACGATGCCATTAGCGACACCGTAGTGAACGCCAACGCTAACTGCACCAAGTAAGCGCGCGCGCGCCATGCCAAACCGTAATTACCACCATGGCGCAACGGTACGCGAATTCTGACCCTAGCGGACATGCACCTAACGCCATCAAGCACGGCGGAAAGTACCATTCCGCCATGGTGAGAAGTACGGCATCGCGAACCAACCGTAAACGGCCCTACTGAGTGCCTGTACACCGCTCCCTGGCCACATTGTACAACTCCCCGTAGGTGCAATGAAGTCACACAATGCAACCAGTGAAATGTACTAGTCATCCATGCCTGCCAACGAACAAATGAATCTCAAGAGGGGCCAATGGGAGCTGCAGGGCACAGATGGCACGAATACAGAAGCTATACAAATGGACATGACCTCAGTCTCCCACCAAGAAACGCACGCAAACACAGGCACCTGTGACCAGCCATATTCCGATAATCACATCATTCCACCAATCCAACTGGCTGACCGGCATCTGTCACACAAAAGCTAATCCCCCGCCCCTGAGCATGACATCATCAAAACAGTCATATTGGCAGCCCTTATCCCTGACCTCACTGGGCAACGTAGGCAAACACGCCCAGCACAGTACCACGCAACTATACACCGAAGCTGGAACCCAATGCAGATCTCCTCACAATACATCGCTCCCCAAATAGGAATATGCCACATCACTTGCAAAGAAGAACGCTACACGGTTCATATCAGAATAGAAATTTAATGCACAACAAATTCACCAAGCCCATACAGCCATTAGGCCATGAACTCCAAAATACATTTCACCATTGTGGGCTGCATCCGCAATAAATGACCAGCTACTTCTTGTGTGACGCCCTGTTCCTTCTTGGTACACAGGGGCTACATTCTCGTACGAAAAGGCAACATGGAAGCGCCTAGAACCGCAGGGCCGTCCCAATAGGGAGGCACTAGTCCAGCTGAAAGGCCGAAATGTTGCTCCTAGCCACTAGTACTGCGTAAGGGCATGTGGCCCATTGGCGATCGTCCCATAAGATCGTAATGCTGCTCCACTGATTAACACGAAACAGCAGGTGTCGGGAGTAAAATCCATCTGCAGGAGTGGCATACAGATGGCAGTGGCAAAAGGGGAGGAGATACCTGTCACCCAAATGAAATGAAAAAGAATAGTATGGCCATCAGAACTACATTTGAATTACTCACTTCAATGATCACACCAAATCCACAGCCATATGCATGCTAGCCCACTCCAAAGGATCATCACCACCCAAAAACCACTTGCGAATCATAACTATCTATATCGAGGTGAAAACACTATCACAAACGAGTGTACCTGTGCATGCGTCTGTTAAAACAGAATCCATCAGATGGGATTGGTAACGTGCATAGACACAAGTGTCTGAAGGCGCGTCGAGACAGGGAGGGCTCAACAAGGCCAGATAGACGATGGTCCCACTATGGCAGCCCTGCACCACATAGCGCAGGGGAGGCAGATAGATTCCAAGAAGCCCTGTACATGGCAAACTCTGTATCAAATCATCTGTCCATGCATCCATACATCATTCCCTCATCCCGTAATGAAAACGCCTGTTTCCATACTCACATAACATGTGAAATTTCCATTGAGTCTGTGCGTTATGCAGCCTGCAAAATCCACTGTGCCCCAGCCCGTAATTCCAGTGTTGTGAAGTAACATGTATTTGGGAACGTCCGGCCATATCGCCCACTTCGCTATTGCGCATCCCAAACTATTCATATCAATCATTGCATCCTCGCCATGGCCCCTGTCCCAAGGACATTGAACAATAGAACGTTATATTTGCAGTCAGACCTGTGGGCATCTCCTCGCCGCTAGCTGAAAACCAAAAGCGCTGCCCTTCGAATTCCTCATTTGCAACATCACGTCGAAAAGGCATCTGTGGCCGCTTGAAATCACAAATTAATCCATCTAGTGCTGCTGTGTGTGAAAATGGCAACTGCCTTCACTCACAAATGGGACGCCCCGCCCGTCGGTGAACCTCGGTACAGTGTTGCATGAGGGTCCACCGTTACTCGAGTACTACGTTCCACTGACCCTTCACAAGTCTGTTCGCGACTGCAAAGATAGTATGTGAAACAATGGGACCATAGCCGAATGAACATATCAACCAATGTTACACTGCCATCGGGTACAAATACATGATTGTAATAGCAAGATGCCATTCGTCGAATTGCAGCGTTGTGTGCGGGACGTGCTCGCCCAAAGGGGAGAGCAGCTTGCACAGGTGGAATGAATCACCACAGGTGGAGGCCATACAGCCTGAAAACACATAAATTGCACACCCAGTCTCCTCCCACAACCACACCCACTCCGAAATGCTACCGGCAGGACTAGCTATGTTGGCCCTGGGGGACCTGATAGCACTGCAAGTACTCCAACTTCAAGAAGAAGACGAACACCAACTACAACCGGCCGCACGGAGGAGACGCAGGAGGAGGAGGAGGGCAAGGCAGGACCAGCAAGGGCCGCCAGCACAGCCACTACCACCACGCAGGCAGCCCGCAATCCCACGCCTCCGAGCACATCCGTTCAACCTCACTGATGAGCAGATCCACACCCTCTACCGTTTGGACCGGGACACCATAACCGCCATTGTGGACATGACACAGGCTGACCTTGTCAGCATGATAGATAGCCCAACCGCCATCCCACCCCTACTGAAGGTGGTGTCTGTACTCCACTTCCTGGCCACAGGCACCTACCAGCACACAGTCGGACAGTTGCATGGCATATCACAGCCACTGTTCTCACGGACACTATTGCAAGTGCTCGATGCCCTCCTGCAGCACGCAGACGACTACATCTCTCTACCACGCTCGGAGAAGGAAATTACCAACACAAAAGTGGGATTCCATGCACTTGCCGGCATACCGGGTTGCATTGGTGCCATCGACTGCACCCATGTGGAATTGGTCGTCCCACATGCCATGGAGGCCCAGTACCGCAACCGAAAACAATTTCATTCTCTGAATGTACAAATGGTGTGTGACTCCAACAGGATCATTACACATTGTTGTGCCCGATTCCCTGGATCAACCCATGATTCTATGGTCTTGAGGAACTCTACAATACCACGCTACATGGAGCGACACGCAGGGAACAGATCCTGGCTACTCGGTGAGTCTCATTTCATGCATGATGATGTAGGGTATGTGATGCGGCAATGACCTGGCAGGAAGGGGGGGGGGTGCGTACGTAGCAATGGCATTCCTCAAAATTCCTTTATTGTCCACATACAGGTGATGCCGGGTATCCACTGAAGAGATGGCTCCTCACACCAGTCCGGAACCCACGGGACCAGCATGAGGAGGACTACAACCATGCCCACTCACGTACCCGTGTAGTCATAGAACAGGCATTTGGCCTACTGAAGACTCGTTTCCGCTGCCTCAGCAGGTCTGGCGGGGCACTCCTGTACCGCCATGTGAAGGTTGCAAAGATGGTCATGGCATGTGTCATGCTCCACAACATGTGCGTACGTAGAAATGTGCCCATGCCCCCTGACGCAGAACTGCAAGCACCTGAAGATGGTCATGATGAGGGTGGGGATGTGGCAGCACCTCAAGGAGTCCGCGAGGCACAGGAGGGCCATGACATTCGTCAGCATCTCATAGATGCATGCTTCTAGCACTCACGCCTGGTGGCTGATACATGGACACGGGACTCGTGGCACTGTGTGTGTCTGGAACATGCACAATATGGACTGTACGCCTATAATGGCCTCGTACACAAAGATCAATGTCCACACATCTCATTGGATGATCGTGCATTGTTTATGGCATATGTGATATCATGTTAAACACCCTATCGACCCGCCACCCAAGTGAGCCCAACACACCCCCTCCACCCTCCTACCTCCCCCCGAACACCAGTGTCCAAAGATGCTCATTGTCAGTGGGCAGTCGCTATTGCAAGCCCCCTCTCCGGGTATCAGGGGCACCCCTGCTTGTGGAGCGCAGGTTCCTCCCAGATCTACGTTGGGGGCTGCCCTGGACGGAACTTGCAACGGATGATGTCTCTGCCTGCTCACGTCCATGCATGTCCCTAAGGGTTTGTGAGAGCTCAGTGAGCACACGGCGCACTGCGGCAAGTTTGGCACATACGTCTTTGGACGTCGCATGCAGTTCCCCCCTCAGGCTCTCGGTGCTTCTCTCCATTTGTACTCTCAGGCTCTCGGTGCTACTCTCCATTTGTACTCTCAGGCTCTCGGTGCTACTCTCCATTTGTGCCCTTAGTGTCTCTGTACTTCTCTCCATTTCTGCCCTAAGTGTCTCAGTTGATGTTTCTATGTCTGCCTTAGTGCCCCCACATTCATCGGCATGGTCCTTGAGGAGCGTGGCCAGTTGCTGCTGTTGCACGATTACCTGGTCGAGGGACTGTTGCCTCTGCTGGGCCATGGCCATTTGCGGTGGTGTCACAGAGTGGCTGATCACCTCATGTTGCCTTGCCACAGGGCTTGTGGGGGATGGCCAGTCGTCGTCTTGTGGGTGCCCCTGCGTGGTATCCTCATGGTGTACGGGATGGAACAGACAGGGGGATTGAGACAGGTCATGGATGGATCTAACTTCGACATCCCCGTTTTCTGTGTCGGAGCATGCTGCCATTAATGCAGTGTCACCTATGGTGCTGCTGCCACCAGAAGCAGTGCCTTCTGTGGCATCCATTGGGGGGACCTGTGGTGGTGCTGTTGTGGGCATGCTGGCTGCTGGGGTGCCTGTTGGAGTTCCCTCCTCTGTGCTGCCACTTGATTTGTGCTGCTTCCGTGTCTTGATGCGTGCAGCTGAGGTGGAGGGTCTTTGGCCGTTGGTCTTGGCCCTCTTTGCAGGTGTGCTGGTAGGGGTGTCCTGGAGCTCGTCGTTTGGATCGGACCCTGTGGTGGAGTAAAGGAGGGCGAGCGTTATTAATGGGTCTGTGGGAATTGGAATGGCAATGTATCACATGCATTGGGGTGGTACCTGAGGGTGATTTGGGTCGGGGCCTTGGAGGTGGTTTCATTTGTGTGTGGAGTGAGGGTGCAGTTGTTTTGCAGCCTGCAGTTAGGGTGTGCCTGCTGCACGTGTAGAGGGTGTTTTTAGGATTTTTAATTATTTATGTATTTGATGTGAGTTTTAAAGTGTGCTATCAGGCCTATGTATGTGGACGTTCTCCTGGACATGTGTTACTGTTGCACTATGTGGACACGTGGTACTTCACATGATTGGACATTGTGGTTTTGGCATTGTTTTATTTGGGACACCTACCTGATTCTTCGGATGTCTGCACTCCTTTCTCCATCCCTCCGACTCCCTCTATGCTCTCCATTCCAATGGTGGAGGCACAGATTTCTTCCCAGGGGGTCAACTTGATGGGTGATTCCGATCCTCCCCCGGTAGCTGTGGCAATGTTGCGGTTGGCAGAAAGTATGCTACGGACGCGTATCCGCAGGTCGTCCCATCGCTTTCTGCATTGCTGTGGGTTGCGGGGTGCGGTCCCCACCGCACTTACCCGCTGTGCCACCAGGGCCCATATGGCCTTCTTGTTCGCAAGTGCCGTCCTGGTCATTTGCGTGGAGAAGACGGCGGCAGCATTCTCCTGGAGGGTCTCTGTGAGCACGGTGAGTTCCTCATGGGAGAAGTGGACCTGCCGCTTGCGGTCGCACGCTTTCTTCGCTACTTTTCCCATTTTTCTTGGTTTCACTAGGGTGGATGACGGGTTGGGATGTGTCTCAGGGTAGTATTTTTAATGGTTGTGTGGAATTTGTGGTTTTATAGGTGTACGGCGTGATGTTTCCCGTTCCGGGACCATGCTTTTACTTCCGTTTCCGTATATTTCCGGTCACCGTACTTTCCGGTTGGCGCTCACTGCGGTGTCCGCTAAGATGGGTGGCGGTATTGCACCTAGGGCGCCATACGGCGGCGGTGTGGGCCGTTTTGGGGTCATTTCCGCCATCGCGGACTTTGCACTTCCGCCATGGCGTGGTGCTCGTGCCCGATGGGTCGGAATGAGCCGCACTTTGCTCCGTCGTGCAATGGCGGAAACGCTATTTACGCTATGGCGGTCCGGTCGGTTGATTTCCGCCAGGGTCGTAATGAGGGCCATTGACATTCAAAGGAATTACACACATTCATGTCCAAGAGTGGGAGAAAAAGAGTCTCACTCTTGGCAGGATGGAAAAAAACAAACTCCAGAAATCCAGCAAAGCTGCTGGGGGACTCACTAGGTTAGGAAATTCAGCCTAAACAGAGAATTCTCCCTAACACTCGCCCCCCCCCAGACTAAGGGACAGGAGGATTTAATCCACTCCTGGATGAATCTCATACCTCTAGTCGATGATATAAATCCTAGAGAGACCATCAGCATTTTGGTGGTGACACCCTGACCTGTGCTCAATGGTGAAATCAAACCCTTGCAGGCAGATCGACCATCTCAATAGTTTTGGGTTTTCCCCTTTCATTTGCATTAACCATCTCAAGGGTTGGTGGTCAGTCTGAATGACAAAAGTAGAACCATACAAGTACGGCCTAAACTTCTTCAGAGCCCACACGATAGCAAAGCACTCTCTTTCGATTGTTGCCCACCTTGTTTCAAGATCCTTCAGCTTGCGGCTGATGAAGCAAACAGAGTGCTCCCTACCTTTCCCATCCAGTTGACTGAGTACGGCACCTATTCCTACATTTGAAGCATCTGTCTGCACAATGAAGTGTTGGCGGTAATCAGGAGCTCTGAGTATTGGGGCTTGGCAAAGAGCCTTTTTCAGGTTTTCAAAAGCCTGATTGCACTCCTCGTTCCATCTAACCTTTTTAGGAAATTTGGGCGAGGAGATGACATTCAGTGGAGAAGCTATGGTCCCATAGTTCTCTATGAAATTCCTGTAACACCCAGTGAGGCCTAGGAAGGCTCTCACTTGGGTTTGAGTAGTAGGTGTTGTCCAATTTTGCACAGCTTCAATCTTACTGAGCAAAGGTCTTATTTCTCCACCTCCTACCTCATGTCCAAGATAGACTACCTTACTCTGTACAATTTGGCATTTACTTGCCTTTATGGTCAGATTGGCTCGTCCAAGAGCCTGCAAAACATCTCTCAGGTGGGTTACATGTTCTTCCCAGGAATTGCTGAACACTGCGATGTCATCCAAGTATGCCATGCAGAAGTCCTCCATCCCATTCAGAACCTGGTTTACCATCCCTTCAAACGTAGCAGGTGCATTCTTTAATCCGAAAGGCATTACCTTAAACTGGTATAAGCCAACGGGGGTATAAAATGCAGTTTTCTCCTTGGCATAGTCTGTCAGGGCTATTTGCCAATAGCCTGATGTCAAGTCAAATGTGCTGAGGAACTTGGCGGCGCCAAGTTTATCCACCAACTCATCTGTTCTTGGCAAAGGGTGGGCATCAGTCTTGGTGACTGCATTAAGAGCTCTATAATCCACGCAGAATCTAAGTTCTTTAGATCCGGCCTTTGGTACTAACACAACTGGGCTAGACCATGGACTCGTAGAGGGCTCTATTACCCCGAGATCGAGCATCTTGCTGACCTCACCTTTGATGTGGGTTTGTACGTTCTCTGACATTCGGTATCCTCTGCTTTTGACCGGGAGACAGTCACCAGTGAGTATGTCGTGCTGGCCCCAAGGGGTCAAGCCTGGTGAAAGCGAGAACAGAGAGGCAAACTGATTCAACATAGTTTTGCACTCTTCTTGTTGCTCGGGGGTCAGATTGGAGGAGAGATTTAATCCTTCAATTTTTTCATCTAAAGGTAAGCCTCTGAGGAGATCCGGAAGAGCTTCACTCTCTTCTTCTTCCTCGGACAATGCTAGAAGCAACGCTCCTACATCGGGTCTTGAGACATACGCTTTGAGTCAGTTGGTGTGAAAGACTGTCGGAGCCTACTTGGGATTGCCCAAGTCCACCAGATAGTTGACCTCTCCGAGTTTACCCACAACTCTGAAGGGTCCCATCCATTTATCTTGCAAGACCCTCTGCCTTGTTGGGATCATAACGAGAACGAGCTGGTCTTGAGCGAACTAAACCATGTTAGCCTTTTGATCGTGCCAGTGCTTGATCAATGCTTGTCCAGCTTTCAAGTTATCGCTTGCTTCTGTCATCATGTGCGACATTCTCCTCCGGAGACCTATCATGTAGCCTGACTGGCTTGGGGGAAGGAGCACTCTCCAACCCCTCCTTAATCAGGGCCAATGGACCTCTGACGGGATGACCATAGAGAAGCTCGAAGGGAGAGTAACCTACTCCCTCCTGAGGGACTTCTCTATAAGCAAAGAGAAGGCATGGCAGTAGAAGCTCCCACTTACGCTTAAAGGGTTCTTCTAAAGCACCTATCATGCTCTTCATGGTTCGGTTGAACCGTTCTACCAACCCATTGGTTTGTGGGTGGTAAGCTGTTGAGAACTTGTAAGTAACTCCACAGGTTTTCCACATGGCTTTCATGTAGTGGGACTTAAAGTTTGACCCCCTGTCAGAGATTACTTCCTTAGGAAACCCGACCCTAGTAAAAATACCAAGGAGTGCCTTAGCCACAGCCGGAGCTGTAACAGTCCTCATAGGAATTGCCTCAGGATACCTAGTAGCATGGTCTACTACAACAAGTATAAACCTGTTGCCTGAGGAGGTTGGAGGATCAAGGGGACCAACAATGTCAATCCCTACTCTCTCAAATGGGACTCCCACAACTGGGAGAGGCACTAAAGGTGCCACATTCTTGGAGCCAACCTTACCAGAGGTCTGGCAGGTGTGGCAGCTCCTGCAGTGTTTTTCCACTTCGGCCCCCATCTTCG
This sequence comes from Ambystoma mexicanum, assembly GCF_040938575.1. Lineage (NCBI taxonomy): Eukaryota > Metazoa > Chordata > Amphibia > Caudata > Ambystomatidae > Ambystoma > Ambystoma mexicanum. The sequence continues at coordinate 580,393,657 of NC_090923.1, forward strand.
GCCAATAGAAGTAGAGAGAGAGCCTTTCCTTAGTCTTCTTGAAACTCAAGTGACCAGCCAAAGGAATCTCGTGGGCTAACTGCAAGAACTGTGGTCTGTTCTCTTGGGGTACTACAAGTCGTTTGTAGTCTCCAGGTGCAGACTCGGTCGGTTCACTGTAGAAGAGGCCATCTTCCCAGTGCAACCTGTATTTCCCAGGCTCTTGCCCTTCAGCCTGAGCTTCTGCCTGGTGGCGAAGACCTTCCAGAGTTGGACATTCCCTCTGTCCCTTACTGAAGTCTGCCCTGCTGGGTCCACCTTCTGCCAGTAAAGACTGCAGCTCAGGATGGTCAACAGGATCCAGATCTCCAATGAGTTCCTGGCCTTCCATTAGCTCTTCCTCAGAGTCTAATTCTACCACACAGGGTTGTACCTCCCTCTCAGCCTCGTCTGGAGGTGGAGTTACGGGTGTAACTTTGGACAACTGCGGGGAAGTCTGTGTTGGCTGCACTGTAATGCTGGCCGCTGGTTTCGGGATAGAAGTCTTAGGTTGCCCTTTCGCTTCTGATTTCTTGGAGACAGCGGCCGACAATTCCAGTGGAGCAGGAGTGATTTCTTTCTTCATCATCCCCTGGAGAGTACCGCGCATGGTCCTCTCTCTTGCGGGTCTGGTTAGCTCCTGTAACCGTTTACTAGGAGGTCTGGGAGTATGCGATACAACTCCGAGAGTTTTCAAATCGTTACCCAACAGTACGCGTCCTGGTACCTCACTCTGTATGCTGACAGGTATCTTCACAGTCATGTCGTTACACTGGATGAGAACTGGTAATTGGGGAAGCATCTGCACAGGCCCTCCAGCTAACCTAGTGAGGCGTTTGGGTGCCTTAGCAACATCCTCAGCCTGAAAAAACGATTTATCCACCACAGTTATGCTGGCCCCAGTGTCCCTAATGGCAGGAGTCTCCTGACCATTCACCTGGACACTGTCCTTATAATACTCTTTAGTATTATCGGGGATAGAATTATAGACATCTAAATTCTGTTGTTCCCACAACCCCAGAGATACTAAAGAAACGCTGGCTGAGACTCCAATGGGTTTGTCAGCTAGCAGTAGAAAGTTTCCACTTGCCATTTGGACTTCCTCCTCTGGAGCGAAGGCTAAGGAGACAAGCTGGACCCCTGAAGGTTTACCCTTACATCTGGGATCTCCTTTCACGTGGTCAGTCGAGCCACAAACAAAGCATTTACTGAATGCTTTCTGGAATGGTGGCTTGTTCTGACCTCCTTCCGATTTGGCACCAGAAGACACACTATTCTGCTATGGTTTTCTTTGTGGCTTACCCTTCTGGTTTTGTTTGGGGCCCTCTTTGGAATTCGAGTTATTAGAATTCTCTTTTGAGTCTTTTTTAGGCTGTTTTCCCTCATCCTTTTTCTGAGTTGCCCCAGAATCCTTATGAGTAGCCCTGTTGGCAACCCATAAGTCAGCAGCCTTAGCCAGCTTCCGGGAATCCAATTCCTTCGAATCAGCCAAGTGCTGTCTGAGCTCAGGAGAACAGTCATCATAAATAGACTCCAACATAAAAAGATTCCTCATACCCTCATAAGTGTTCACTTTGTAACCCTTAATCCATCCCTCTAGGTTTTTCAACCCTTCACTCACCCAGGTAGCCCAAGGGGTACCATCATGCTTTTTGGGGGTTCTAAACCTCTTAAGATACTGGGAAGGGGTCTTCCCGAATCTAGCTATCAAAGCTTGTTTTTTTACACTTTCGTAATCCGTCTTATCCACCTCCCCCAACTCCATTACCACATCAGTCGCAACAGGAGGGAGCCTAGAGAACAACCAGGGAAGTAAATCATTCCCGGTGATGTCCTGGAGCCCATGATTGTACTCAAACAGTTTCAACCAATCCAACACATCCAATCTCGGTTCATACATACCCACTAATTCCTTCGGCATCTGGGGTCTTTTGGGACTGGAGCTCCTAGAGGAACCAGAGGAGAGAGAAGCATTTTCCATAGACAACTTTTTCATCTCTAACTCGTGATTAAGTTCTATTTCCCTGAGTCTTAACTTGCTTCTGCTCAGCCTGGGCATTCATCCGTCTGAACTCGAGCTCTTGGTTTCGTTCAGATTGAGCCAAGAACCGTTTGTATTCTAATTGGAGCTTCATTTTTTCAAGTTCAAAATAAGCAGGATTACTCGTGGGACCTGGTATGGGCCCCGTAGGTACAGCTGGTAAGGCAGGTAGAGGAGCAGGGGAGACAGTTTCGTTAGCCTCTCCGTACTCGTCAGCCTCTTCATCGCTATCATCAGAATTATGATTGAGATCAACACCATCACTGTTATCTACATTTGCTGGAGAAATTGGTTCCTCTGAACCAGTACCCAGACTTTGGTTCGCCAACAATCTCTCTATTAGTTCTAATTACTTGCCTCTTACAGGAAGATTCTCTTGCCTACAGAGAGCTCGCAAACTCTCAGTATTTTCACCTGACAAGGACTCTTGACTGTAAGTTTCCATCGCAGACATGTTTTTGAAAGTTGCTTTTTAGTGCTAAGCTTTGTGGTTAGTTATCCTAAAGTGTCGAAAAGCACTCTAAACTGTATACTCGATACAAATCCCACCGCTGTACACCAGTGTTAGGGGGAAACCTGTGCAGTTCCCTCTGGGACCACTGCAAAAGATTTAGGACTACAGGTGTTTGGCAGTAAACCCACTTGGTAGCAGTCTGTATCACACAGATTCACTTGGTAGATGTGGCTGAGCAGTCAGACTTCCCTCAAGAAGAGTTAAGCAGTATGTGGAGTATACAAGATAGGGCAATTCTTCACAGTAAGGCAAGCAAACACGCAACAAGGCTTAGTGTAAAGATATTAAGGTATTTATTTATAACGAAACATCTATCAAAAATACTATGGCACTATCACGGCAAACAAGTCAAATACAATTGCTCTACGAAGAGGAAACGATCAATCCCCCTAACAATAGTTCAACAAGTCTAGGTTCTACCGGCACCACTTATTTGCAGACAGAGGTGTATACCTCAACCTAGATGGCCCTCTAATATTAGTTAGGACGGGAGAGAAAAATAAGCAGGTTACGAAATCACCACAGTTCAATACTTCACGGGAAAAATGCAAGGCAAGAAGGCAAGAACCACAATAGATCATAAAGTTCAGAGGCCAGGCCCACTCGGAGAGAGGCAAGGCGATATGTCCCAAAAGGTCTCTAGTGGAAATGCGTTCGAGTCTTTGTAGCAAATTGTTATCGGCAGATTGAACTAGTTCAGAACAATACGTGAGAAAGCTTGGAGGCGACCCAACGGAAAGGAGAGGATTAAGACACCTCAATCGAACCGATCGAACGGGAAGCCAGGCGGACACGGTACCTTGTTTGTGGAGAGACAGCTCCGGCGGTGGCAGTTGTTCCTGGTGGTGGATGCACGTCGGGTCTTTGCCAAGAGTAGAGATGATCTCGTCGTCGAAGAAAAGTGAAGTCCGGTGCACCACCAGGGAAGAGACCAGCCGCGGAGTGCTCCGTCACAAGGCACCACCTTTTGGTCGCGGTACAGGGGTAGTGGCTATCCGGTTGCCGAGGTGCTCTGCATGGGCAATTCGACCACTGCATCCTGATGTGAAGAAAAAGCAAAGGGGACTGGTTGTTCCCACCAGTCAGGGGAAGAGACTCTCCGGCAGGGAGATCTCCTCTGTCGTCGGGAAGTGGTGAGTCGGTTCAGCAGGGCTCCACCGGAGGTGTCGTTGTTGCAGGTCGGATCAGCTTTACCCTCGTCGGATTCTTAGGTCCTGTGGCAACTTCTGAAGATCCAGTCCCAAAAGCCCTGCTTTTATGCAGAAAACCCCCATTCATTCAGCCTAGCTGTCAATCAACACATGCTAAGTGGTGAGCGGGGAGGCTCACCACTTGGGCCAATCACACCAGAGTGCGACTGGAGTTGGCAAGGCAACTCGGTCCAGGGTGCCTAAACCCCCTCCCACACCCCTGTGGTAACCCAGACAGAATGGCACCACTTTGGAGGGTCTCTGTACAGAGGCCCGCCAAAAGTGGAACAAAGGGCTCGACCTTTGGTTTAGGAGTCACAGAGACAAACACAGACGCCATTTTACAAACCGAGTTCTGGCAGAAAATACCATCCGATAAACTTATTTAAGATAAGTAGACCGGTGGTACGTTAGAGATTAACGAGAAAAAGTATCAATCTCTAACAATGGGACGAATCCCATAGGGTTATGTTCCTGGTCGAACATAACAAGTAGTTTCCAATGCCACCAGCCAAAACTCAACGAGGGGGGACGGGACAGTGCCCCCTCGAATAACAGATCCAGGAGTAATCGAATTACCCCTACTAGCACGTCCACAATAAGATGGTTTGTACTAGTTCTGTTAGTAAATTTAGGTCTAGTAAAGTCGATGGTGACTTTACATGCCCGGGGAGACAGTAGTCAGTCCCCGGGTATGGAGTCTATGTTGGAGGTCCGCTAGGACGCCCCAGTGTTACAGCACGTAGGGTGCGGTGTAACACACATAGCAAAACATATGAGACCCTATGGAGTAAAAGACCCCATAGCCCATAGAACACATTGACATTCACAGGAATTACACACATTCATGTCCAAGAGTGGGAGAAAAAGAGTCTCACTCTTGGCAGGATGGAAAAAAAACAAACTCCACAAATCCAGCAAAGCTGCTGGGGGACTAACTAGGTTAGGAAATTCAGCCTAAACAGAGAATTCTCCCTAACAGCGGGGGTGGTGGGAGACATGAGTGGGGGCCTGGTGCAGGCTGCCCCCGCACTGCTGGGGGGTGGGGGTGGGGGTGGTGGTAGACATGAGTGGGGGCCTGGTGGAGGCTGCCCCTGCACTGCTGGGGGGTGGGGGTGGTGGTAGACATGGGTGGGGGCCTGGTGGAGGCTGCCCCTGGTGGCTAGGGGGTGGAGGTGCAGGGAGACACGAGTGGGGGCCTGGTGGAGGCTGCCCCTGGTGGCTGGGGGGTGGGGGTGGTGGGAGACATGAGTGGGGCCTGGTGGAGGCCTCCCCTGGTGGCTGGGGGGTGGAGATGGTGGTAGACATGAGTGGGGGCCTGGTGGAGTCTGCCCCTGCACTGCTGGGGGGTGGGGGTGGTGGTAGACATGGGTGGGGGCCTGGTGGAGGCTGCCCCTGCACTGCTGTGGGGCGGGGGTGGTGGTAGACATGGGTGGGGGCCTGGTGGAGGCTGCCCCTGGTGGCTGGGGTGGGGTGATAGGGGACATGAGTGGGGGCCTGGTGGAGGCTGCCCCTGCACTGCTGGGGGGTGGGGGCGCAGGGGGACATGAGTGGGGGCCTGGTGGAGGCTGCCCCTGCACTGCTGGGGGGCGGGGGTGGTGGTAGACATGGGTGGGGGCCTGGTGGAGGCTGCCCCTGGTGGCTGGGGGGCCGGGGTGGTGGGAGACATGAGTGGGGGCCTGGTGGAGGCTGCCCCTGCACTGCTGGGGGGTGGGGGTGGTGGTAGACATGAGTGGGGGCCTGGTGGAGGCTGCCCCTGGTAGCTGGGGGGTGGGGGTGGTGGTAGACATGAGTGGGGGCCTGGTGGAGGCTGCCCATGCACTGCTGGCGGGGTGGGGGTAGACATGGGTGGGGGCCTAGTGGAGGCTGCCCCTGGTGGCTGGGGGGTGGGGGTGGTGGGAGACATGAGTGGGGGCCTGGTGGAGGTTACCCCTGGTGGCTGGGGGGTGGCGGTGGTGGTAGACATGAGTGGGGGCCTGGTGGAGGCTGCCCCTGCACTGCTGGGGGGTGGGGGTGGTGGTAGACATGGGTGGGGGCCTGGTGGAGGCTGCCCCTGCACTGCTGGGGGCCGGGGGTGGTGGTAGACATGGGTTTGGGCCTGGTGGAGGCTGCCCCTGGTGGCTGGGGGTGGGGTGATAGGGGACATGAGTGGGGGCCTGGTGGAGGCTGCCCCTGCACTGCTGGGGGGTGGGGGTGCAGGGGGACATGAGTGGGGGCCTTGTGGAGGCTGCCCCTGCACTGCTGGGGGGCGGGGGTGGTGGTAGACATGGGTGGGGGCCTGGTGGAGGATGCCCCTGGTGGCTGGGGGGCGGGGGTGGTGGGAGACATGAGTGGGGGCCTGGTGGAGGCTGCCCCTGTACTGCTGGTGGTGGGGGTGGTGGTAGACATGGGTGGGGGCCTGGTGGAGGCTGCCCCTGGTGGCTGGGGAGTGGGGGTGCAGGGAGACATGAGTGGGGGCCTGGTGGAGGCTGCCCCTGGTAGCTGGGGGTGGGGGTGGTGGGAGACATGAGTGGGGGCCTGGTGGAGGCTGCCCCTGGTGGCTGGGGGGTGGGGGTGGTCGTAGACATGAGTGGGGGCCTGGTGGAGGCTGCCCCTGCACTGCTGGGGTGTGGGGGTAGACATGGGTGGGGGCCTGGTGGAGGCTGCCCCTGGTGGCTGGGGGGTGGGGGTGGTGGGAGACATGGGTGGGGGCCTGGTGGAGGCTGCCCCTGCACTGCTGGGGGGCGGGGGTGGTGGTAGACATGGGTGGGGGCCTGGTGGAGGCTGCCCCTGGTGGCTGGGGGGTGGGGTGGTGGGAGACATGAGTGGGGGCCTGGTGGAGGCTGCCCCTGCACTGCTGGGGGGTGGTGGTGGTGGTAGGCATGGGTGGGGGCCTGGTGGAGGCTGCCCCTGCACTGCTGGGGGGTGGGGGTGCAGGGAGACATGAGTGGGGGCCTGTTGGAGGCTGCCCCTGGTGGCTGGGGGGTGGGGGTGGTGGGAGACATGGTTGGGGGCCTGGTGGAAGCTGCCCCTGCACTTCTGGGGGGTGGGGGTGATGGGAGACATGAGTGGGGGCCTGGTGGAGGCTGCCCCTGGTGGCTGGGGGGTGGGGGTGATAGGGGACATGAGTGGGGGCCTGGTGGAGGCTGCCCCTGCACTGCTGGGGGGTGGGGGTGGTGGGAGACATGGGTGGGGGCCTGGTGGAGCCTGCCCCTGCACTGCTGGGGGGTGGGGGTGATAGGGGACATGAGTGGGGGCCTGGTGGAGGCTGCCCCTGCACTGCTGGGGGGTGGGGGTGGTGGTAGAAATGGGTGGGGGCCTGGTGGAGGCTGCCCCTGGTGGCTGGGGGGTGGGGGTGATAGGGGACATGAGTGGGGGCCTGGTGGAGGCTGCCCCTGCAGTTTTGAGGGGTGGGGGTGCAGGGGGACATGAGTGGGGGCCTGGTGGAGGCTGCCCCTGCACTGCTGGGGGGCGGGGGTGGTGGTAGACATGGGTGGGGGCCTGGTGGAGGCTGCCCCTGGTGGCTGGGGGGCGGGGGTGGTGGGAGACATGAGTGGGGGCCTGGTGGAGGCTGCCCCTGCACTCCTGGGGGGTGGGGGTGGTGGTAGACATGAGTGGGGGCCTGGTGGAGGCTGCCCCATGCACTGCTGGGGGGTGGGGGTGGTGGTAGACATGGGTGGGGGCCTGGTGGAGGCTGCCCCTGCTGGCTGGGGGGTGGGGGTGGTGGTAGACATGAGTGGGGGACTGGTGGAGGCTGCCCCTGCACTGCTGGGGGGTGGGGGTGGTGGTAGACATGGGTGGGGTCCTGGTGGAGGCTGCCCCTGGTGGCTGGGGGTTGGGGGTGGTGGGAGACATGGGTAGGGGCCTGGTGGAGGCTGCCCCTGCACTGCTGGTGGGCGGGGGTGGTGGTAGACATGGGTGGGGGCCTGGTGGAGGCTGCCCCTGGTGGCTGGGGGGTGGGGGTGGTGGGAGACATGAGTGGGGGCTGGTGGAGGCTGCCCCTGCACTGCTGGGGGGTGGGGGTGGTGGTAGACATGGTTGGGGGCCTGGTGGAGGCTGCCCCTGCACTGCTGGGGGGTGGGGGTGCAGGGAGACATGAGTGGGGGCCTGGTGGAGGCTGCCCCTGGTGGATGGGGGTGGGGGTGGTGGGAGACATGGGTGGGGGACTGGTGGAGGCTGCCCCTGCACTACTGGGGGGTGGGGTTGATGGGAGACATGAGTGGGGGCCTGGTGGAGGCTGCCCCTGGTGGCTGGGGGGTGGGGGTGATAGGGGACATGAGTGGGGGCCTGGTGGAGGCTGCCCCTGGTGGCTGGGGGGTGGGGGTGGTGGGAGACTTGGGTGGGGGGCTGGTGGAGGCTGCCCCTGCACTGCTGGGGGGCGGGGGTGATGGGAGACATGAGTGGGGGCCTGGTGGAGGCTGCCCCTGGTGGCTGGGGGGTGGGGATGATAGGGGACATGAGTGGGGGCCTGGTGGAGGCTGCCCCTGGTGGCTGTGGGGTGGGGGTGGTGGGAGACATGGGTGGGGGCCTGGTGGAGGCTGCCCCTGGTGGCTGGGGGTGGGGTGCACGGAGACATGAGTGGGGGCCTGGTGGAGGCTGCCCCTGCACTGCTGGGGGGTGGGGGTGATGGGAGACATGGGTGGGGACCTGGTGGAGGCTGCCCCTGGTGGCTGGGGGGTGGGGGTGGTGGTAGACATGGGTGGGGGCCTGGTGGAGGGTGCCCCTGGTGGCTGGGGGGTGGGGGTGCAGGGAGACATGTGTTGGTGATCAGTAGTGCAAGGTGACATGTGGGTTGGCTGGGGGGCATGGCCATGGTGGATGGGTTGCCTGTGGGACATGAGCAGGGGTGCAGGGTAGTCCCCTGTGGTGTGGGCTGCCTGCAGGGGCCGTGGAGGGTGTAGAAGGAACACCTGGGAGGACCCACACGGCCAAATCACGTGTAGCATTGCCCGGCACCACCTAAATACACGTACCCTGCTGAAATCGCGTGTGAATCTTCCCACGCACCTCGGAATACACGTACCCAGGCCAATCGCGTGTGGAACTTCCCGTGCATCCCGAAGTACACGTACCCAGGCCAATCGCATGTGGAACTTCCCGCGCACCCCGAAGTACATGTACCCAGGCCAATCGCGTGTGGAACTTCCCGCGCACCCCAAAACACACGTACCCAGGCCAATCGCGTGTGGAACATCCCGTGCACTCCGAAACACACGTACCCAGGCTAATCGCGTGTGGAACTTCCCGCGCACCCCGTAGTACACGTACCCAGGCTAATCGCGTGTGGGACTTCCCACGCACCCCGAAGTACACGTACCCAGGCAAATCGCGTGTGGAACTTCCCGCGCATCCCGAAGTACACGTACCCAGGCCAATTTCGTGTGGAACTTCCCGCGCACCCCGAAACACACGTACCCAGGCCAATCGCGTGTGGGACTTCCCGCGCACCCAGGTACACACGCACACGCTATTTTTCACACAGCGGGTGTCCGTGTTTGTCGGTACCCCTTTGCACCTCATTTTTCCTACAGGGCCACTGTATGGACCATTCATCATGGCTGTATATGGGTGCTTTTTTTTATCGCACATTTTGGCGCACATTTTTTTCAGGCGCAGGGACGCTACCGCCTGCTTTCTTGTGGCGTACTTGTTTGGCCCTGTGTGTGTCTTTTCCGTGCGCTGGTTTGCCCTATTCGATTCCATGAATACGGGTTGTAGGCGAGCGTGTGGGCGTTCTGCGCACTTCCCCCCTGTACTTCCCCCGTGACGCCCATATTTTCACGCGTTGTTCCCCATTCTGAGTGTTACGCCCCGTGTTGCGCCTACTTTTGTGATGTGCGCCGCGCTATGTGCGATTTCGCAGTGGCCGTGGCGCACGCTGTTGGATGACCTGTGCGCTGGCGTGCGCAGCGCACATTTTCAACGCACATCCAATGTTTTTCTCGCGCACGGACTTCCATGAATCGATGTGCGCTGGTTTCCCTGCGATTTTCGCACTTGCTCTGCGATTTTCGCACTTTTACTGCGAATCGCACGTTTTGGCACCTCTGCGCGGAAATTTTCAGTGCACATTAATTCCATGAATTGACCCCTTAGTGTATAAAATATACTATGCAAAAAGTCCAGCTTTTCAATTAGGCAATTTAAATACTACTCTTCTGCATGGTACACCCAAATACTTACAAGAAGAAATTGACCGTATTCAGAGAAAGTATTTTGGAAGTGAGAGCCACTTACAAAATGCAACAGTTTTAGAACATAATAGCAACAATTCTGCAGATAGCAACCTTCTATTACACGCATAGAGAAAAGAAATAGTAAAATTTAAAAGGTCATCGGCTGAAGTACCAAACCATGTGTGTGTGTGTTGCCGCAGAACGTTTTACAAAAGGAACACAAAAAATGGGACATACCATGCAAAATAGAAGACAATGAAGATTCTAAATGGTTTGAATTAGCTCTCTACCTTTTAGCAGAAAACAAATATAAACTAACTGAGCGCCTAATATGTTGAAGTTACTGTACTACAAAATCAGACAACAACCAAACTCCTTCACGTGCTATTAAAAATCATTTGGAATTGTTTCCATTAACAAAAATCCTGCAACAGCTCAATTTCTATGAGAGCATAATAATTCAAACAGTTCACCCATTTCAAGCAATTATACGCCTGTTAGGGTTGCTTTCTCTAAGTGTGTGTTTGAGGTGTGTTTGTTTGTTGTAGGAAAGGAGGTGTTAGGGTTGGCTCTTATACTTGCATGTGTGCTGAGCCAGGATTGATGTCACCATCAGTCTAACTGCCTGGGTTAGAACCCATTCAACCCCAAACATTCTAATCTCACACTCCAGACTCACAGCCTACATTCTGATGGTGGCAACATGGACGTTTAGGTCTCATTTAAAGTTGTTTTCCACATTTGTGTTGTGACAGGGGTTGTGTGTGAGTGGCACATATGAGGTTGATTGAGGTGGACAATCAAAGGGTGTTGATCCTATTATGCTTAGTATAACGCTTTGAGGCATTTTAGCATATTAGGTTACCTGTTTAATGGCGACATGGACTTTTAGAAAATGTGACTTGGATGTACTATGTTTCAATGTTCTGATCATCCTAAGACTATGTTTTGCTTGTGTGTGTGTGGTGTGAGATTTGTGATCTTAAAGCACAATAAGAGTGATGTTGGTCATTAATGGTTACCACAATCTTTGAGTCATTTCAGCATTTAGAGTTGCCCATGCTTTGGCAACATGGACTTTTAGGAAATGAGATCTGCAATTTATAATGTGATTATTGATATGTCATTGCAATGCTTACTATAACCATTTTTGAGGCATTGTTGGCGTGATGTTCTGTTTGTGCGTGTATGGATGTGCAACCCATGATGACTGCCAGAGTGACTGCAGCGCTCCTTAGCAGTTAACATTCTATGCCGGGGTTGTCTGTATTTTGAACATCCTGTGTTTCATGTGTGTGTTGGAGTAGTATGTGAATGTTTTAGTGTTGGTGCATGACTAGTGTTTGGTTTTGAAATCTTTTGGGACTTTTTTTGGAATGTGTTTTAATTGATGTACATGACTAGGGTTGGAGTTGGAGGTGTTTGGTGTTTTGAGGCCCTGCGGGCTCAGTGATGTTACTAGTGGTAGGCTAGCATAGAAGCTAGTTGGAACTTTGATGAATAGGTTAGTGACTCTGAGGGGTCCAGAGGTACCTAGTAGGAGACTAGTACCATAAGCTTTGCAAAGCTGTGTTTTTGTGATGATTGGTGGCTCTGAGGAGTTCACATGAAACCTAGTGAAGCTTTTATGTTGTTTTGGATTGTGGCTCTGCGGAGCAGTCCAGAGGCATCTAGCAGGGGACTAGTGCCTGAAGCTGTGTGAAGCTTCTATGTTGTTTTTGAAGGTGTCTAGCTCTGCGGAGTTTACTTGAAGCTGTGTGAAGCTTTGATGTTTTTGGTGACCCTGGAGTTGTTAAGGTCCAGGGATTGCTTGGAATTCTGGAGATGCAAGTTACATTGCATTTAGTGTTTTCTTTTAACTTTAGGTGACTTTTGGAATTGTTCTTGAGTCCGCTCTTGATTAATTTCAGAAGCCTGGCAACGTTTCATCTGCAGCTGTGTTCACTTTGGGGTGTTTATTTGGTTTTGAAGGGCTCATTTGTCTGGCCAACATTTGTAGCGTTATGCTGGTGGTGGTTGCTTAGTGACAGCTGGTTGCGTTTCTTTATTGGTGTGATGAGGTGAGTGACTGGTGATTAGGTGTGTCTGTGTTGCTTGAATTTTCGAATGGATTTGACAGCGGCATGAGTTGTGACTGTGGTTTCTTGGTGACCCAGGTAGATTGTTGGGTTGTTAGTAAGTATCTTGCGCAGTTATGACAGTACCTGTTTTTTCCCGGTTTTGGGAGTTAGTACTCGGAAGTGGCAGTCCGAGGTTCCTTTGTGGCAGAGAGGAACGGAAGGAGCTTTGTGTTTGGTTGGTCTTGGTAGTGTTGTGGTTTGTTTGCCGAGGTGGGCGGTTAGTGCTCGAAAGTGGCAGTTCGAGGTTCCTTTGTGGCAGGCGGGAACGGAAGGCGATTTGTGATGTTTTGATTGGTTAGGAATGTTAGTTGTGGCGGCTGGGACTGTCATAGGATGTTAGTTACGCCTGTTCAATCTCTGGGGTTAGCGGAACTCTGCTGAGAGTGAGGTGTGTCTTGCTGTTGTGAAAGTGTGTGTTGTTCTTTATGCAAGAGGAGGAGGTGTTAGGGTTGCTTTCTCTAAGTGTGTGTTTGAGGTGTGTTTGTTTGTTGTAGGAAAGGAGGTGTTAGGGTTGGCTCTTATACTTGCATGTGTGCTGAGCCAGGATTGATGTCACCATCAGAATGTAGGCTGTGAGTCTGGAGTGTGAGATTAGAATGTTTGGGGTTGAATGGGTTCTAACCCAGGCAGTTAGATTATGTGAGCCTGGGTGGTGGGAGCCAGTGGGATCCTGTCCCTTTCCTCTTTATCTCCTAATGACTTGTTGACATCTGATCCTGTAACCTAAGAAGCTAATAAAGTAACCACTATGCGTACCTGGCCTGTGTATCCTGAGTGTCCCTTGGAGTGAACCCTATGACCAAGAGCCGGTCATAACAACGCCTTCATCCAAAAACAGCAAAATTACCTTCCTCTGAATTGGTGAAAGGCATTTGTGGCAAAGTAGTTTATTTGCCATTAGATCTAACGGAAAATGTACACACCATAGGAGTGGAACGTTCAATAGAGCATTCTTTTATAGTCTTGGTAAATGGAATACCAACTAAGGACAAAAAAATTTGGCAACAATTAGTGGACTTAGACAAAATTAGACAAGCATTGCAATATCTAAAAGACAATAATGAGCACTACAAGGAAATAAATATTCATGAAAGCTTAAGGGAAACAACTGAAATAATTCAAGAGCCATCAGAAACTGGACATTTCGAACTTCTGGATCCTGCTACAGTATCCACTCTTTTGGACCATTACACAATTCCGCAATTGCATTCCAATGAAAGCATACATGATGCACTAGAAAATTACCAAATGCAACAAACCAAAGGGTCACCAATGAGTATACAGGAAAAAAGTATAGAAGCACATGCTTTTCCACTGCTATTTTATACTGGCAAAGGTGGAAGATACAATGATAGACCCACTCAGATTGGGGCATCAGAATACCCTTGATTACGAATGTATTCGCAAGATCCCAGATTTAGACAAAATGTGGAATACATATTCCACCTACTCTATGAAAGTGAATTGGCAACACTATGTCACGGAGTTGCACACATTCTTAAATCTGGTACCCACTTTCAATATATGTCAGCTACGCAGTTAATACAAAAAGTACAGGAAAAAGATGAGGTTTTACAATCAAGTGTAACAAATTTGTTTGCAAACATGCGTGGTACAAAGGAATACTGGTTCCGACGGCACAGACACGTGCGTTGTATGATCAGAAACCTTGGACCACCGACTTGGTTTGTTACACTAAGTTTTGCCGAATATGCATGGGAAGATTTACATGAGTTCCTACGCATAGCAAACAGCAACAAAAACAACATAGATATATTAACACCTGGAGAACTTTGCTCTCTAGATCCAGTTAATTTGTCAAGATATTTCCATCATCGTTTCATTGCCATGCTACACTTTATTTGCCATAATACTGTTCCTCCCCTTGATGAAGTGCAACACTTATTTTGGAGAAAAGAATATCAAGTGAGATGAGCACCACATATTCACATGCTGTTATGGATAAAAAGGTGCACTGAAACTTGGTCACGACAGTGACAGCACTGTTTTGCAGTTTATCCAAAATTTGTCACTTGTGAAATCCCTTCTCAACAGACACATAGTGAGCTGCATGTGCAGATTTTACAATTTCAAAGACACAAATGTGGCAAATATTGTCACCGCAAATACAAAAACAAAGGTAAATACTATACCAAATGTTGCTTTGGTTTCCCTAGACCAGTTACAGAAACAGTTGAAGTAAACAACTTCATGTCTTCAGTTCGACATAGTGTTAAAGGTAAATCACCTAAGAACACGTATTACATAAAAAGAAGAGAAGAATCAAAATATACCAATGATTACAATGCAATCATTGCCCTCTTATGGAATGCAAACATAGATGTGCAGTACATTGCAAACAATTCCACTGCTGTTGCATGATATGTTACAGCCTACTTAACAAAAGCAGGAAAAACAGAGCTTCAAGACCTCTGGGATGACCTAGCATCAGACAAAACATTATCACAGAAATTGCACAGCCTAGGCATAAAAATGCTCTCTCATAGAGAATGTGGCGCCTATTAAGCAGCAGATCGTTTAACCTGTACTGCTTTGCATGGAAAATCAGACAACATAGTATGCCTCAGTCTTGGTCCAGCAAAATCTAGAAAAAAGAGTGCTAAAATCATATGAGGACGTAGAAACAATTGCCAGAAATTATCCCAACAGCCAAGACATTCTGAAAAACAATTTACTGGACACATACTATCCGAACAGGAGTAGCACTCTGGAAAGCATGTGTCTATTCCACATAGCTCAAAACTTTGCATACACAAATAATGTAAAACCCGATGAAAGAAAACGTAGATATAGAGTGACCGATTGTGAAGGGAGCTTAGTGAAACTTACCAAACAAAGCTTAATTAATCATGTAAAATTGTCATTAAAAGCTCCTCAACAGAAAGAACTATATTACAGGTCTCTTTTACAACTTTTCAAACCATGGATTAAAGAGAAAGACATACTATATAACTATGACTGCTATGAAGATGCTTTCAAAGCAAATGAAAGCGCTATCACCGATGTGAACTTTACGCAGTACAAAACAATGTTACACAATGAGCAGCAACAGGAAGAAGAACTTCAGGCCCAACTACATAAGGACTCTTCCGACAGTAGTCAACCTTCTGTAACAGGAAGTCAAGAACCACTAGGACAACCACTAATAGCAAATGAGGCTGAAGTAGCTATGGCAGAAGTAGAAAACACCATGTATCAGTATCAAGAAGATACAGAAGACTTAACTGTACAACAAGCAAAACTTAACAATGATCAGCACCCCATTTTTGAAGACGTAACAAAACAAATTGTACATGGTATACAACACGAAAATAAAGAATGTACCTGCCAAAATTACAAACCTATAATGCTGTACGTCAGTGGTGACGCTGGATCAGGGAAAACATTCTTAATCAAAATCATCAGAAACTTCCTTCAACAATTGACAAACAACAAACTGTCAGCTGTTGTAATGGCCCCCACAGGTTTAGCTGCCTACAACATAGGCGGTGTCACTTTACACTGATTACTACTGCTTCCAGTAGAGCATCAAAATAAATTAGACTACTACAAACTTTCTGCAGAAGCTGCAATGGAATTATGCAGAGTATTGAAACAAATGAAAATACTGCTAATAGATGAAGTGAGCATGGTCTCCAACCTAATGTTGGCTTTGATTCATCTCAGATTGCAAGAAGTACTTAAAAGTTACAACGAAGTTGGCCACCAGGGGGCGCACGGATGCAGACTCCCTCCGTGTGAGCTCCGTCTCGCGGTCCCCCAAAAGTGCCTTGAGCCCCCACTTTTGGCCCCCCCACTCTGGTGACAACGACGGTGGACCTCCATGACTTCGGCCCCCACCCAGCGTGCGCAATTCCGGAGAAAAACGGAGAGGTCTGCACGACGAAAAGTCCTGCGGCCTGGATTCTCCCGCGAGACCTACTATGCAGCGCCTTCCCGGAAGCCCACAACCGCCGAAGACGTTCGACATCCCTGGACTGTGCGGCGGTTCCACGTCCAGGCCCCCCCCTCAGCGCTTCGCCTACTGGCCCCGTGGAGTGGAACTGAGAGTCGGAGAGCCCTGGGCAGGCGACGGGCGCCCTCGCCGCCCAAGTTGAAGTGGAGCCGGTTTCCCGAACGCGGCTCGATCCGGGGCGGAGAACGACACGGGTGAGTGCTGCCTCCTAGAAATACGCAGGGCCTCCACACGGTCCTCGCCGCGCGCCCCTGCGGGTACGCTACGACCTGCCGTTTGATCGCGGGCACCGCGCCTCGGGACCCTGTTCCCCCCGCCCTGCTGAACTGTAGAGCGCTGGCGACCTGGCCCTGCCTTCCACTCACCCCATCCGGATCCTGCCGACGGACCGCGGACCTCCTCTCTTGGCCTGAAGGCCCCTGTGGTCCACCGTGCAATCGCGGTCCTGCGGCCCAAAGAATCACCCTCGCACCAGGTGACTAATAACACGGCACACCTCGGCACCCCTCCATATTGGGCACCCTTGCTCCGCATCCAGGCATTCCGAACCGCACGACCTGGGAGACTGTACAGCTGAAAATGGAGGGTAGGGCCCCTGATCCCAGGGCGTGTGCCTCCTCCCACCACAGCATTCTGGACCCCTGGAGCATCGGAGGTATTGCCCACTGACTTACATCGAGTCCAGGGCACAAAACCTCACCCCACCCAAACCATCATACGCAGTTGCGACCTTTCTGGATACCTGAAGGACAAGACCACGAAGGTACCTGACGTACCGGCCCCGCATAATACCACGGGGGGAAAATTGAAACCTAGTGGAAATCAATTAGCTACCCTGTGTTTACCGCTCCCACTGGAAAGAAACCCTGACCGGATCAAAAACACGGAATCACTGGCACCGCAGAGGGAAGGGTACCCCCACATACTCTACCCCGGACGAGACGTAGAGGAAGAGGACAAGGAAGATAGGCTTGGGTGCCTCCCCTGTGATACCGAGCATTCCCAAAACCGAATGAACGTGAACGCATGAACGCCCGACAGAAGCTTGCCGCCTACGCATATAAATCGTTACCCCGATCTCACACCGGACCCGAGATGGCCACACCATCAACCATGGACAAAGAAACTGCTGCCACAAAAGGGGATATTGCGGACTTATTAGCCGAAATAAGGAGCATGGGGGCCAATATTGGAGGGAAGATCGACAAACTCACACAGCGCCTTGACAGCATAGAAGACAGGGTCGAAGGGATCGAGAGCAACCAGGCATCCATTGATGTCCTCGAAACACAATTAGACCACAGAATAACCGAACTGGAGCGAAGGGAACAGGAATTTAAACTTAAGATGGATGACTTGGAAAACCGCGAGAGGAGAAACAACCTGCGCTTCTTCGGGATTCCAGAGAAAGAAGGCGAAACGGAGGAAGACTTAAAATCGACTCTCCACGATATCATTAAGCTTCTTGTCGCAGATGATAACATCGACGAACCCAAAACAGATCGCATTCACAGAGCTGGGGGCCCACCGGGAGGCCCACGATCGGTTCTCGCAAGATTCCATCGCTACCAAGATAGGATGAGAGTGCTAGAAAAGGCGAGGAGTGGGGGTACTATCACCCTTTGCGGAGCGCAAATAACTATTTTTCAGGATCTCTCGTCCCTGACCTTGTCCCTGCGGAAAATGTGCAGACCACTTACTACCTGGCTTAAAGGTCGTGACACACGCTACAGGTGGGGATACCCCTTCTCTCTCTCCTTTGAACATGAGGGCACGCGAGTCAGACTAAACTCTGAGCAAGACATTAAAGCATGCATTTCTGACCTACTAGGTTCACAGGAGCAAGACGGACCTCACGACCAACCATCCAGGAGCCAGGGGGAATGGCATGTGCAGGGCCCAAAGAGGAGGAAGGTGAAAGGCTCAAGGAAATATCGCAGAGGAAACGGCTCCCCAGAGGGAGGCAATTGACATCGGACGAGTATGGTACACTTAAGTCGAATTGACATTTCACAGGAAGAGGTCAAGATTACACGTTGCAAGAATGTTTTTGAAAGTTCCGTCTATATGTTGCTTATCTGATTATCCTCGGGGGCGGCATGTAGGGGGCTCATTGGACATTTTTTGATGTTTATTATGTATGGGGACCGTGAGGTAACGGTCTCCTCTGGTGGTTCGATTTTGGACCAGTGTGTTTTTAAACTGGGCTCAATCGGACGCCACCAATCTCAGGGAGGGAAGGGGGGAGGTGGGTGGGGTACGGGGAAGAGAATAAGTGTCAAGTTTAAGGAGCAACTCAGAATCTTAGAAACCGAGGTGTCCATGAGGTTGTCCAGATGTCAAGGGGGAATGTTAAAAAGGTCATATAGCTCACACGAGCACCCAAAACATTGCTATACTGACCGCTGAATCATACACTAAGGGCATCATGAGGGTGGGAACGCTCAATGTTAAGGGTCTCAATTCACCCACGAAGAGATCACTTGTCTTTAGGGAATTCCGAAGGTCAAAAATGGATATACTTTTTTTACAAGAAACCAAATATATGAGAGGAGAGGAAAGATCAATCTTGGGTAAGAAAACTGGGCTAGAATTTTGGGGCTCTGGACCATTGAAAAAAGGGGGAGTGGGAATACTTGTCAGAAAGGGGCTGGACCTTAGACCCACGAAAGTTTGGTCCGATGCAGAGGGTCGGGCCCTCCTTGTGGCCGGGACCATTGGAAAGTTGTCCATCACAATCGCCACGATTTACTCCCCCAACGTGGGCCAGCTCCGATTTCTCTCCAAGACAATTCCCAAAATAATGCTAGAGGCGACAGGGCACGTCATCCTTGGTGGTGACTTTAACACCTGGGCAGACCACGACCTGGACTGGCACCCCGGTAACCCAGATACACGGGACACACTCGGTGGGGATCCCACACGATTCAAAAAAATGATGGATTTATATGGTTT
The DNA here is from genome assembly GCF_040938575.1 of Ambystoma mexicanum. Classification (NCBI taxonomy): domain Eukaryota; kingdom Metazoa; phylum Chordata; class Amphibia; order Caudata; family Ambystomatidae; genus Ambystoma; species Ambystoma mexicanum. Next base: position 580,412,626 of record NC_090923.1, read on the forward strand.
AATTGACGTATGGCGTCGCATGCACCCTACAGAGAGAGAGTACACCTTTTTTTCGGCCCCGCACAATACACTCACCCGTATTGATTACCTTTACTCCTCAACCGATCTATTTCACACAGCCACACACTCCCAAATCACGACCATCTCATGGTCCGATCACGACATGGTGTCAGCAGACTTAGTCTGGGAGTCCTTGCCCGTCAGAGGTGGACAGTGGAGGTGTAATGAGACACTATGGAAAGATCCCGTTTTCAAGCTAGAGTTGGAAACCGAGATTGAGGAATATTTTCAATTAAACGATAATGGGGAGGTCTCGAAACAGGGGGTTTGGGAGGCTGGTAAGGCAACATGGAGGGGTATCCTCATGCGGGAAGGAGCCAAGAAGAAAAGAGAGAGGGCCCTGATTGAAAACCGAATCCGCAAGGAAATCACCCAATTAGAGAAGAATGCGAATAAAGGAGACACTACTGACTCCGTCAAAGTCCTAGAAGCCAGGAAAAAACGAGAAGAGTTACGCCTCTTAGATCATGAGCAAATAACCCGCAAGCTCCTCCTCTTGAAACGGAAATTTTATGAGAAAGGGGACAAGGCCGACGCGTTATTGGCGGCCAGACTCCGTGCCCAACAGGCAGAACGTAGAGTTCAGGAGATATTGAATGAGGGACCTGATTTGGGAACGCCCTCCCCTAATATCCCAGAATCCTTCGCAGATTTCTATGAGACTCTCTATTCTCCGGAGCAAGAACCAGATACCCCTAGCATTAGATCCTATTTAGAAGACGTCAATATGCCCAAACTGACACGAGCTGAATCAGAAACGCTTGATACCCCTATTACAGGAGAAGAGATCCAAGAAGCCATTAAGAGACTCACGTTGGGCAAATCCCCGGGAGAGGATGGGTACACAGCCGGTTTTTACAAAACGTTCGCCCCGCAACTCACACCTTTCCTTGTTGGTTTGTTCAACCGAATTCTGGAAACAGGGAATCCCCCAGACTCATTCGTCAAAGCACTCATAGCGGTTATTCCAAAGGAGGGGAGGGATCCCAAAAAGTGCGGATCGTACCGTCCCATCTCCCTACTCAACATAGACGCCAAAATATACTCCAGGGTCCTGGCGGCTAGGATTGAATCCTTCATGCCCCGCCTCATCCACCCCGACCAGGTGGGTTTTATACTAGGACGTCAGGGGGCGGATACCATGCGCAAGACACTCCACTTGGTGCACGCTTCCCACAACCTAGACACCAATCCTGCACTGCTTTCCATTGATGCGGAAAAAGCGTTTGACAGAGTAGACTGGGATTTCTTAATGGAGGTCCTTAAGAAGTTCGGACTAGGCCCAAATCTTATAAGGGGAATTCGAGCAATATACTCATCACCCACTGCTTCGGTATTTGTCAATGGAGAGCATTCCAGGTGGTTTCAACTGAAGCGGGGCACTAGACAGGGCTGTCCCCTTTCTGCCATTTTGTTCGCTCTGTCCCTCGAACCGCTCGCACACAAGATTAGGGTGGACGATGCTATAGAGGGGATCCACCTGGGACAAACGGAATACAAGTTGGCCCTGTATGCCGACGACATCCTCTTACATGTAGTAAACCCTGAGAGGTCCGTCCCCCGAGCCATTTTACTCCTGGAGGAATATGGTCGCCTTTCAGGCTTCAAGATTAATCGTGCTAAATCTACGCTTTTTCCCCTTCAAGGAGACGCTGACGTAAACGCAGCGAAATACTTCTCCCTGGGACTGTCGATCGAACACGACAAGATGCAATACTTAGGGGTCCAGATAACTAAACAATTGGGTTCCCTATTTGACGCAAATTTCCCACAGCTTCTTACTAAGCTCCGTATGGACTTGACCAGGTGGGACAAATTGACAATTTCGTGGCTTGGCCGGGTTAATGCCGTCAAAATGACCACTCTCCCAAGGTTTCTCTACCCCTTTCAGATGCTCCCAATCAAAATACCGGACCAATACTTTACACAG